>NC_057806.1:341538188-341686129 GCF_018294505.1 Triticum aestivum
GCATCGCAGTTGTTTATTATGTCGTTGAGTGGTACTTCGGAGGCCATCGTAATTGAACACTCTTGAAAGTAGTGTCGTAATTTCCGGGATGCCATGAATACCGCGTATGCTATATTTTGATAATGTGGGTATCGTGATTTGCATGGAGTGAGGACGGTGGATACATAATATACCGGCTTTTGAAGTGGGAATTTATGTCCGTCCATCTCTCGTTCGACGACGAGCAATGCGCTTACAACTTGGTGAGTTACCTCTATATATAATAGCATTGGTTCGCCAACATTTGGCGTGGCTAAGATTGGGTTGGTGGCCAGGATGGCTTTTATTTCTTCCAGTCCGGCTGTGGCTGCGTCCGTCCACTCGAAGTGTTCGGTGCGCCGAAGAAGGCGATAAAGGGGGAGTGCCTTTTCTCCTAGTCGGGAGATAAAGCGGCTTAAAGCCGACACACATCCAGTTAACTTCTGGATTTGCTTGAGGTCAGTTGGGATAGCCAGTTGCGACAGAGCCCGGATTTTGGCTGGATTTGCTTCAATTCCTCTGCTGGAGACGATAAAGCCCAGGAGCTTTCCGGCGGGTACGCCGAAAATGCATTTTTCCGGATTGAGATTAATGTCGTACGTTCGGAGATTGTTGAACGTGAGCCTCAAGTCGTATATTAAGGAGTCGACGTGTCTGGTTTTAACGACCGCATTGTCGACGTATGCCTCCACTATTTTGCCGATCTGCTTTTCCAGACATGTCTGAATCATGCGCTGATACGTTGCACCGGCGTTTTTGAGCCCGAAGGGCATTGTGTTAAAACAGAAGGGGCCGTATGGCGTGATAAATGTTGTTGCGGCTTGGTCCTACTCCACCATCTTAATTTGGTGGTAATTGGAGTATGTGTCGAGGAAGCACAATGAGTCGTGTCCTACAGTAGCGTCGATAATTTGATCGGTGCGAGGGAGGGGGAAGGGATCCTTTGGGTAAGCCTTATTAAGGTCCTTGAAGTCGACGCATAGGCGCCAGGATTTGTCCTTCTTTGGCACCATCACCAGGTTTGCTAGCCAGTCCGGATGCTTTATCTCTCTAATGAATCCGGCCTCCAGTAATTTGGCTAGCTCCTCTCCCATGGCTTGTCGCTTAGGTTCGGAGAAACGCCGAAGAGTCTGCTTGACCGGCTTGAATCATTTTAGAATGTTAAGGCTATGCTCGGCCAGCCTGCATGGGATTCCTGGCATGTCTGAAAGATGCCAGGCGAATATGTCCCAATCCTCGTGCAGGAACTCCCATAGTGCGGCGTCTACGGTGGGGTTTAGCTGTGCCCCAATGGATGCTGTTTTTGTGGGGTCCATTGGATGGACTTGGAATTTGACTATTTCATCCGCTGGTTTAAAGGAGGTGGACTTGGATCTTTTGTCTAGTATCACGTCGTCCCTGTCCACTGTGGAGCGCGGTGCAGTTAATTCATCTGCCACAAGGGCTTCCGATAATGCCTCGAGGGCCAGTGCGGCTGTTTTGTTCTCAGCGCGGAGTGCTATGTCCGGATCACTAGCTAGAGTGATGATTCCATTGGGTCCAGGAATTTTGAGCTTCATGTACCCGTAATGGGGTATGGCTTGAAAAATCATGAATGCCTCCCGCCCTAGAAGGGCGTGGTATCCGCTACTAAATGGGGCCACTTGGAATGTGATTTCTTCGGACCTATAATTCTTCGGAGTGCCGAATACCACATCTAGTGTGATTTTCCCAGCACAACGTGCCTCCCGACTGGGGATGATTCCTCAAAAGGTCATGCTACTTTGCTCAATACAGTTGCTGTCTATTTCCATTTTTTGAAGAGTCTCCTCATAAATGAGGTTTAATCCGCTGCCGCCGTCCATGAGTACTTTAGTGAGCCGAAAGCCGTCCACAATTGGACTGAGGACCAAAGCGGCTGGTGCTCGGGCTGTTCGGAATTTAGGTTCGTCACTGGCATTGAAAGTGATTGCCGTGTCGCTCCATGGATTTATTGCTGCCACGTGGCAGACTTCGGCCAGGCTGTGGAGCATTCGCTTACGCCTATTATTTGAGGCGAAGGTCTCGAAGACTGTCAATATTGTATTGTTATCCACAGGAAGGTGCTCTGGGGTGTTTTGGATGAGGAGATCCTCACCGCTCTTGGCCACCTGCCGGAGTACCCAACATGCTCTAAGGCTATGTGTTGGTATGGTATCCACTATACTATGAATTTTGCAGGGCCCGTTAAGCCATCCCTCCAATACGGTTCCACGCCCTGTAGTGGGATTTTGCTTCTTTGTAATTGAGTCGGGCGACTTATGAGAGTGCACCCTTTTGGTTCTGACTGGGGGTTTTGTCAGGGCCGGATTGTCCCAAAATTGAGTTTGGGTTTTCCAGGCGCTTTCCATCGCACAGTATTTCCATACTATGGCCGCCAAGTCAGCGAAGTGTGCTATGTCATGGCGACTTATGGCGTTGAGGATTCCCTTGTCCGTGCAATTGTTGCAAAAGAATGAAATTGCGTCTTCCTCGCGACAGTCCTTGACCTTCTTCATACAAGGAGGAATCTGGCCCAATAGTGATGTACTGTCTCTTGGGGCGCTTGCCT
Source organism: Triticum aestivum (assembly GCF_018294505.1). Lineage (NCBI taxonomy): Eukaryota > Viridiplantae > Streptophyta > Magnoliopsida > Poales > Poaceae > Triticum > Triticum aestivum. The sequence continues at coordinate 341,540,776 of NC_057806.1, forward strand.
AATGTGGGAAAGATCGTTTGTATCTGGGTGGGTGGGTGGATTTAAGTACAGACCTTGACCCAATCTGAGATCCCGGGGCAGGGGAGTTTCCGATCTTGGAAGTTCGGGCTCCGGGATGTTGCTCCGCGGGTTCAGTATGTGACCTGATTCTAGGTTCAGGATTAGGGAGATGTCCTCCCATGAGCGGGTATCCGGCTCGGAGAGCTCGGGAATCTGGACATAGTTCTTCCTCGGGATAGAGGGAGAACCGCCGCATTGCTCCTCCACCACCGCTATTTGATGGGTGACCAGCGGAGAGTTAATCTCCCTTTGGTCGGGTTTAAGCCCGATCCGATCATAGTCCGTAGCGACTCCCAGAGCGGCGATGCGATCCAAGAGCTCATTCAAAGAGGAGAGCTCCATTGGATCCATCTGCTCGGCGAATTTTGAGCCGATGTGGAGGCTATTTTTGATGACCCGAGAAGTCATCGTCGGCGCAGCGGCCGAGCGGGCGGTCATGACGAAGCTGCCTAGTCGGAGAGTTTGGCCTACAACCAGGGCTCCCCCAGAAGTGATGTTGTCCTTGACAATGAGACGAGCCATCCCCCCTTATGATGACGACACAGTGGAACTCTCAATGAAAGCACCAATGTCGGTGTCAAAACCGTCGGATCTCGGGTAGGGGGTCCCGAACTGTGCATCTAAGGGGATGGTAACAGGAGGCAGGGGACACGATGTTTACCCAGGTTCGGGCCCTCTGGATGGAGGTAATACCCTATGTCCTGCTTGATTGTTCTTGATGATATGAGTATTACAAGAGTTGATCTACCACGAGATCGTAGAGGCTAAACCCTAGAAGCTAGCCTATGGTATGATTGTATGTTGTCCTATGGACTAAACCCTCCGGTTTATATAGACACCGGAGGGGGCTAGGGTTACCCAGAGTCGGTTACAAGGGAGGAGATCTACATATCCGTATTGCCTAACTTGCCTTCCACGCCAAGGAGAGTCCCATCCGGGCACGGGGCGAAGTCTTCAATCTTATATCTTCATAGTCCAACAGTCCGGCCAAAGGATATAGTCTGGCTGTCCGGATACCCCCTAATCCAGGACTCCCTTAGTGGAAAATCAAGGTAACGCATACGAAAAAGAAACTTACTATTGTGGACATGAAGTTAAACTTGCAAGGATGGCAAAAGACTCACTTCATGTATGTCGGAAAATTGTAGGACCTTCATGCAGGACGTGGCATCTGGTGGCAACCATGTACCTACCATCAACGTCGTACACAGGTGAGTACATGAAGTGAAGTTGCGGACAGTGTAGTAGGAGAAAGGAGCGTAGCTAACAGCTGCACTTGCCATGCATAGAGGGCGCTAGGATGGCTCTTGCCCATGTTAAGACATACTGGGCAGAGATGGAGACCACCATTATTGCGTCCCGAGATTCGGACAAAAGCCGAGTACCCTCCGAGCACTATTTTCAGGAAGTTCTTGAAGGCGCTCGTGTAATAGAGACACAGTGCCCGAAAGATGCTATGTTATGATAGCATATGTAATTATAAAGTAATATTTTGATAAACTGTAGTGGCCTTTTTTATACTTGTGCCTCCAAGTATTGGGAACACCTCCTGTGCGGCCGTTTTAAGATATATATATATATATATATATATATATATAGAGAGAGAGAGAGAGAGAGAGAGAATCTGAAAGATGGCAGTCGTTGGCTTCAGCCCCCACGCGCATAGTGCGGGGGTGCTCGCAGAAGACGCATTTTCACACTTAACCCAACGTCTTGGTCCTACAAAGGAGGTGATAGCGCAGCGGGCCAGGCAACCGGACTATAATGCTTTAACACTTTCACTTAGCCATAGGAGTTTGACAATGAGACACTTTAGGTAGCTCCTTGGTGGCAACTGCGCTCGTCCGAATTCGGGGCGCGTATGTGCCTGACCGGGAAGCAGCCCTTCGTTAAAGCGGAGGAATCCGATAGATTCTGATAGGTCATCGAGTGGCTGACCAGTCTCACGCTACATCATGACAGTCAGTTTTCGGCTTTCTCTACTGAGGTGCTCGCCCGGCCGAACTGGGGGCACAATCGCAGTAGTTCTCCTGGTGCTACCTTAGTCGATAGAGCGGAACGTAAGGTAGCCGAACTCAGGAGCCGGGCAACCCAACATTTGACCAAAGACATGATTCGGAGCTGATGCATATAATGCCAAAACTCGCGACGCTGAACACTCCCTAAGGTGTTCGGTCTTTATGAGTGCGGGCGAAACAACACTCTTTATTTAAAAAAAACCCTAGTGTCCAGGTACGTGCAAAAATTCTGACGTGGCCACATGCCAAGACGCCAGCCTCCTCCTTGGTTATATTAGAAAGAAAAAACCAGGGGATGTGTAGCAACAAGAGACAGTAAGAAAGGTTTATGCAGGGTCTTAATCTAAAAAGAACCCTTTAGGACGGGTCCCTACTGCACGTCTGCGCATGTGTCTCCGTTGTGCCGTATCCTGGACAGGCGCCGCACGATGTTTATCTGTAAAAGAGAGGAACTGAGTTGAAAATGGGTCGTGCCAAAAAAGTTTAAAATAAGCAAAGTATAAAGTAAGATATATAAGATTGAGCTTTATTGTCTCTTATCGTATATGCGTGGAGCCCCTAGTGCGGGGGTATATGGCTTCTAGGCCTGCATCAATGATGATTTTGCACCGAACTCGTCTATCCTCGTTCGTGGTCTTGAATGACCTATTTCGAAGTTTTTTTGGCCGGTGAGGCCATTTTGCTGTGGGGCTGTCAAAGCGGCCGCACAGTCCTCCGCTTGGGGAGGCACACTTTAGTGCTTCCCCTTCAAAGAGATGATGCCTCGTGGACCGGGCATCTTAAGCGTAAGAGATGCATAATGTGGTATTGCGTTAAAGCGAGCAAAAGCTTCACGTCCTAGTAGTGCTTGATAGCGACTTGAGAACGGGACGATATGGAAGGTTAGCTTTTCGCGACGGAGGTTATCGGCAGAGCCGAATATGACTCCGAGCCGGAGAAAACCCATACAATGGGTGTCCGGACCAGGTATTACCCCATGAAAGGAGGTTTTGCTGCGGCGGATTCTTGCTGGGTTTATCCCCATGTGCTGGATTGTATCCTGATATATCAGGTTTAGTCCACTGCCGCCGTCCATAAGGACATTTGAAAACTGGAGTCTGCCAATTATTGGATCGAGTATCAAGGCAGTCCAGCCTACATTCTTGATATTCCTAGAATAATCTAGCTGATCGAAGATGATCGGTTTTGATAACCAGTTGCAGGACCCTTTGGGGATGGGCCGTGTGGTGCGTACCTTTACGGGCGCTGCGCGTTTTGTTATGTGAAGTGAGCTCATTGTTTTTACTTCTTGTGGGAAGTTCTTTTGTTTCCTGGTGCTCTGCTTTTGGGGTTCGTCCTCGTCTTCGCTTGGTGTGTCGAGCCCCTTGTGTTCGGCATTGAGTCTGCCAGATTGTTTGAAAACCCAACAGTCTTTGTGGGTATGGTTAGCAGGCTTCCCGGGAGTACTGTGTATCTGACATATCTTGTCCAGGATTTTACTTAGGTTGGATGGATCGTCCCTGTTATCCTGGGGGGCGATTTTTCCTGATTTTGTCGTGAGCCTTTGAATCCGGCATGGACTGCCGTGCTCTTCGGACTTTTGTCCTTAGTCCAGCGACGGTCCTTGTTGCATCGCGGTTTTCTGTTTCCATCCCTAGTTTCGGATGTACTTGGGTCGCTGGGGCTGCACCTTGCCAACCAGCTGTCCTCCCCTGCACAAAAGCGGGTCATGAGGCTTGTTAGTGCGGCCATTGTTCTTGGCTTTTCTTGGCCGAGGTGTCTGGCGAGCCATTCGTCTCAGACTTATGCCTGAAAGCTGCTAAGGCTTCGGCGTCCGGACAGTCGACTATCTGATTCTTTTTAGTGAGGAATCTATTCCAGAACTGCCGAGCTGATTCTCCGGGTTATTGAGTTATGTGACTAAGATCGTCTGCATCCGGAGGGCGGACATAGGTCCCTTGAAAGTTTGCTCGGAAAGCATCCTCGAGCTCTTCCCAGCTTCCAATTGTGTTTTCGAGAAGGCTTTTAAGCCAATGTCGGGCTGGCCCTTTAAGCTTAAGGGGTAGATATTTTATGGCGTGGAGATCATCTCCTCTAGCCATGTGTATGTGGAGGATATAATCCTCGATCCAGACTCCAGGGTCTATTGTTCCATCATATGCCTCTATGTTTACGGGTTTGAATCCCTCTGGGAATTCATAGTCCAGGACCTCATCGGTGAAACATAGGGGGTGTGCGGCGCCCCTGTATTTGGGTGTGCCGGATTCTGATGATGGCTTCATAGCATTGCTTACGAGAGCTTGCTTTCTTGGCCCATAAATGGACCTGACTGGGCCATGATGCGAATCCTTAAGTGGGTCGCATGCCGATTTAGGTGCGGCGCCGCTTGCCGCTTTATGGGGTCGTCTATCCGACCGTGTGGCTTTTTCATTTTTTGAATGCGAGGGCTCTAGGGCCTCTTCGTCGAATTCAGGCAGTAGCTTTCTTTTCAGATAGCTTTTAGTGCAGCGACTGTTGCCGTATTTATCTGCGGTATTGATTACTTTGCTCCATCTAATCCGGAGTGCATCTTCCGCTGTTTTTAGCTTCCGCTTCTGCTTTTTTAGGCCGCGTGCAGTTGCAACGAGCCTCTCATGGAGATTCTTCTGCTCCATAGGTTTATCCGGAGTGAGGTCGTCCGGAATGCTGTTTTCGCCTGAGGAGGGATGTTCTGTTTCTCTATCCGTGTTGCCCTGTTCGGACGGTTGCTCAAAGGCCTGCTCGTCGTCTACCGGCTCGTCCTGCTCTATGGCTGGGTTTTTGTCGAGGCGAGGCTTGGGTCGGCGTTTACGCCGACGTTTTGATTGCTTTTCGAGGGGTCGATCTCCCGTCCCATCCCCTTTTTCCTCATTGTCGCTTCCTTTAGGGGTATCCACCATGTACACATCGTGAGATGAGGTGGCTGTCCAATGCCCTATGGGCGTTGGTTCGTCGGTATCTCCTGCATCGTCATCCATGCTGTCGATGTCTCCGGAGTCTAAGTTGAGCACGTCGTTTAAATTGTCGACAGTGGCTACCAAGTGGGTGGTGGGTGGGCTTTGAATTTCCTCATCGTCCGCATCCCACCCTCGCAGACCGTAGTTCGGCCAGGGCTCTCCTGATAAAGAGAGAGACTTAAGAGAATTCAGGACGTCGCCAAAAGGCGAATGTTGAAAGATGTCTGTGGCGGTGAACTCCATTATCGGCGCCCAATCGGATTCGATCGGCAGGGGCGCGGGGGGTTCGGAGTCTGGAAAGGAGTCCGGATCCTTGGAGTCACGGATCATGCAGAGTGTGGGGCTAGCGTTTGGCTCGATCGCCTTTGAGATCACAGCCCCCGAGGTGACGTCCAACCGTTCATCCTCGACTGGCGCAATAGGCTCCGAGTTAGGGGTCGGAACCGATGCGTGTGCGGCCTCCAGGACACTGTCCGGAGGCAAAGCTAGATCATGCCCCTCGAGATAGTGCGGCGCGCTTGGCCGTGGCTCGAACCCGTTGAAGATCAAGTCTCCGCGGAAGTCAGCCGTGTAGTTTAAACTTCCAAACCTGACTCGATGGCCAGGGGCGTAGCTTTCGATCTGCTCCAGGTGGCCGAGCGAATTGGCCCGCAGAGCGAAGCCGCCGAAGACGAAGATTTGTCCGGGGAGAAAAGTCTCACCCTGGACCGCATCGTTGTTGATGATCAAAGGAGCCATCGGGTCTAAAGGCGACGACGCAGAGGAACTCTCAATGAAAGCACCAATGTCGGTGTCAAAACCGGTGGATCTCGGGTAGTGGGTCCCGAACTGTGCGTCTAGGCCGGATGGTAACAGGAGGCAGGGAACACGATGTTTTACCCAGGTTCGGGCCCTCTTGATGGAGGTAAAACCCTACGTCCTGCTTGATTAATATTGATGATATGGGTAGTACAAGAGTAGATCTACCACGAGATCAAGGAGGCTAAACCCTAGAAGCTAGCCTATGGTATGATTGTTGTGTATGGAGTTGATTGCCTATGGACTACAACCCTCCGGTTTATATAGACACCGGATAGGGTTAGGGTTACATAAAGTCGGTTACAATGGTAGGAGATCTTGAATATCCGCATCGCCAAGGAAAGTCCCATCCGGACACGGGACGAAGTCTTCAATCTTGTATCTTCATAGTCCAGGAGTCCAGCTGAAGGTATAGTCCGGCTACCCGAACAACCCCTAATCCAGGACTCCCTCAAGGTGGCTCGGCTCTTAGCAGCGGAGTTCATCCGAGAAATTTACCACTCCGAGTGGCTCGCCAATGTTGTCATGGTCCCAAGAAGGACAAGTCACTTCGCATGTGCATTGATTTCAAGCATATCAATCGGGCATGCCCAAAAGATCATTTTCCTCTCCCCCGCATCGACCAGATAGTCGACTCGACTGCGGGATGTGAGCGTTTGTCTTTCCTAGACGTCTATTCCAGGTACTATCAGATCCGTCTATACGGGCCCGATAAGATCAAAACAGCTTTCATCATTCCATTCGGGTGCTTCTGTTATGTCACCATGCCATTCGGCCTCAAGAATGTCGGAGCCACATTCATGAGGATAATTCAGAAGTGTTTGCTCACTCAAGTCAGTCGGAATGTGGAGGCATACATGGATGATATTGTGGTCAAGTCGCGGAAGGGTTCCGACCTGCTGACTGACCTTGCTGAAACCTTTGCCAACCTCAGGAGGTATGATATCAAGCTCAATCCGGCAAAGTGCACGTTCGGAGTTCCAGGTGGGAAGTTACTCGGTTTTCTCGTTTCCGAACGGGGAATTGACGCCAATCCTGAAAAAATTGGTACTATACTCCGGATGAAATGTCCTGTGCGTGTGCATGACGTCCAGAAGCTTACAGGATGCTTGGCCGCTTTAAGTCGATTCATCTCTCGCCTCGGTGAAAAGGCATTGCCTCTTTACCGATTAATGAAGAAGTCCGACAAGTTCGAGTGGACTCCTGAAGCTGATGCAGCGTTTACAGAGCTCAAAGCTCTGCTCTCCACCCAGCCGGTGCTTGTTGCCCCAATCAGCAAGGAGCCTTTGCTGCTTTACATTGCAGCCACAGGACAAGTCGTCAGTACGGTACTTACGGTCGAGCGGGAAGAAGAAGGAAAAACCTTCAAAGTTTAGCGCCCAGTATATTATATTTCTGAAGTGTTGACCCCATCGAAGCAAAGATATCCTCATTACCAGAAGCTTGTATATGGGATTTATATGACCACGAAGAAGGTTGCACATTACTTCTCTGATCATTCCATTACAGTCGTCAGCGACGCTCCACTATCAGAGATTTTGCACAACAGAGACGCAACTGGTCGAGTGGCCAAATGGGCGATTGAACTTCTTCCCCTAGATATCAAGTTTGATGCAAAGAAAGCTATCAAGTCCCAAGCAATTGCAGATTTCGTCGCAGAGTGGATCGAACAGCAACTTCTGACTCAAGTTCACTCGGAGCACTGGACCATGTTCTTCGATGGATCTAAGATGCTGAATGGTTCCGGTGCTGGGGTAGTATTGGTTTCCCACCGAGGAGATAAGATTAGATATGTTCTCCAGATTCACTTCGATTCCTCCAATAACGAAGCATAATATGAAGCACTTTTGTATGGGTTGCGCATGGCCATTTCACTCGGCGTCCGTCGCCTCATGGTCTATGGCGACTCAGATTTGGTGGTTAATCAGGTGATGAAAGAATGGGACGTCAGAAGTCCAGCTATGACTGGTTATTGCAATGCAGTGAGAAAGTTAGAGAAGAAATTCGAGGGGTTAGAGCTTCATCACATCCCCCGACTGAAAAATCAAGCGGCTGATGATTTGGCAAAGATAGGCTCCAAGAGAGAAGCCATCCCCAGCAATGTGTTTTTGGAACACATCCACTCGCCATCAGTCCAAGAAGATCCTTTTACAGATGAAGCCCCGCAGCCAAAGAGTGCCACAGATCCGACTGAAGTTGAAATTCCGACGGTGGTCGACCTAATCATGGAAGTTTTGGCAATCACCCCTGACTGGACGATATCGTACATCGCGTATATCCTAAGAAAGGAACTCCCGGAGGACGAAGAAGAGGCTCGACAGATCATCCGTTGATCCAAGGCCTTTACAGTCATAAAGGGACAGTTGTATAGAGAAAGCGTGACTGGAGTCGGTCAGAAGTGTATAACACCAGAAGAAGGTCAGATAATCCTTGATGATATCCACTCGGGGACCTGTGGTCATCATGCGTCCTCTCGGACCATTGTGGCTAAAGCATACCGAGCGGGATTTTACTGGCCAAGAGCGAATGAAATGGCAAAAGAGATAGTCGACAAGTGTGAAGGGTGCCAGTTCTACTCCAACATGTCGCACAAGCCTGCATCAGCCCTGAAGACCATTCCACTCGTCTGGCCCTTCGCTGTTTGGGGACTGGACATGGTTGGCCCATTGAGAACAGGCAGGAGCGGTTTCACACATGTGCTTGTGGTAGTCGACAAGTTTACCAAATGGATTGAAGCTAAGCCTATCAAGAATCTTGATGCTTGCACTGCTATCAGTTTCGTCAGAGAGTTAACATTCAGATATGGAGTCCCGCATAGCATCATCACCGACAATGGGTCAAACTTTGATTCAGACAAGTTTAGAGCTTTTTGCGCCTCTCAAGGCACACGAGTCGACTACGCATCGGTCGCCCACCCCCAGTCGAATGGACAAGCAGAAAGGGCAAATGGTCTGATTCTCAAAGGACTAAAGCCTCGGCTGATGCGTGATCTCAAGCACGCAGCAGGCGCTTGGGTCGACGAGCTTCCGTCGGTTCTGTGGGGATTGAGGACTACCCCGAATCGGTCGACTGGAAGAACTCCGTTCTTTCTGGTTTACAGAGCGGAAGCAGTCCTGCCGAGTGATCTACTTCACAATGCACCCCGAGTCGAGCTTTATACCGAAGATGAAGCAGAACAAGCCCGGCAAGACGCAGTCGACCTCCTGGAAGAAGAAAGAGAAATGGCTATGATCCGATCGACCATTTATCAGCAAGACTTGCGTTGATTCCATGCCAGAAATGTGAAGAGTCGAGCCTTCCAAGAAGGAGATTTGGTCCTCCGAGTGGATCAACAAAAACCACACAAGCTCGCTCCTACTTGGGAAGGTCCCTTCATCGTCACCAGAGTCCTCCACAATGGAGCGTATCACCTTTACAATGTCGATCGCCAGATCGATGAGCCACGAGCTTGGAATGCAGAACTGCTCCGCCCCTTTCACACTTGAATTCTCACTCGGATGAGATGTAATAAGAAAAACTTCTGTAGTCTATTTATCAAAGACAAGAGTGTTACAAATTTTCCTATAATTGTTGTTGCTTTTGTTTGCATGTGAAATCCCCCAGTGGGTGGCTTAGCTGCGAATCTGTTTCGCCTAAGTTTGTAAAAAAATCCTACCGAGTGGAGAGAAGACCTCCCACTCGGGGGCTTAGCTGCAGTCCAATACTCACCTAAGTTTGAAAAAAATCCTACCGAGTGGAGAGCAAACCTCCCACTCGGGGGCCTTAGCTGCAGCTCAGTGCTCGCCTAAGTGTTTAAAAATCCTACCGAGTGGCGAGCCAGACTCCCACTCGGAGGCTTAGCTGTAGCCCAGTGCTCGCCTAAGTGTTTAAAAATCCTACCGAGTGGTGAGCCAGACTCCCACTCGGAGGCTTAGCTGCAGCCCAGTGCTCGCCTAAGTGTTTAAAAATCCTATCGAGTGGAGAGCAAACCTCCCACTCGGAGGCTTAGCTGCAGCCCAGTGCTCGCCTAAGTGTTTAAAAATCCTACCGAGTGGAGAGCAAACCTCCCACTCGGAGGCTTAGCTGCAGCCCAGTGCTCGCCTAAGTGTTTAAAAATCCTACCGAGTGGTGAGCAAACCTCCCACTCGGAGGCTTAGCTGCAGCCCAGTGCTCGCCTAAGTGTTTAAAAATCCTACCGAGTGGAGAGCAAACCTCCCACTCAAAGGTTTAGTTGCAGCCCAGTGCTCGCCTAAGTGTTTAAAAATCCTACCGAGTGGTGAGCCAGACTCCCACTCGGAGGCTGAGCTGCAGCCCAGTGCTCGCCTAAGTGTTTAAAAATCCTACCGAGTGGAGAGCAAACCTCCCACTCGGAGGCTTAGCTGCAGCCCAGTGCTCGCCTAAGTGTTTAAAAATCCTACCGAGTGGAGAGCAAACCTCCCACTCAGAGGCTTAGCTGCAGCCCAGTGCTCGCCTAAGTATTTAAAAATCCTACCGAGTTGAGAGCAAACCTCCCACTCGGAGGCTTAGCTGCAGCCCAGTACTCGCCTAAGTATTTAAAAATCCTACCGAGTGGTGAGCCAGACTCCCACTCGGAGGCTTAGTTGCAGCCCAGTGCTCGCCTAAGTGTTTGAAAATCCTACTGAGTGCAGAGCAAACCTCCCACTCGGGGGCTTAGCTGTAGTCCAATACTCGCCTAAGTTTGAAAAAATCCTACCAAGTGGAGAGCAGACCTCCCACTCGGGGGCTTAGCTGCAGTTCAGTACTCGCCTAAGTTTTTAAAATCCTACCGAGTGGAGAGAAGACCTTCCACTCGGGGGCTTAGCTGCAGCCCAGTGCTCGCCTAAGTACGGAACACATCCCAATCTGCAAGGACGACGAGGTGCAAATCGACTGCTACCTTCTCCTTCGGAGCTGCACCACAAATACAAAGTTATTTCGAGTGAAGAACAAGTTCCACTCGACATATAATTCATGAAGATATTCAACGATAAATCAAGTTCAGATAAGATCCAAAGGTCCTAGACCGCATATCAAAGTACTCCAGCCTCCAGCTCAACAGAGTTTAACGGTTACAAAATCCACTCGGCATTCCAAGGCAAATTTAAAGTGAAGCATAAAAGTTTTTATTCCTCAGGTGGAGGACTGGAAGGGGCGACGAACTCATCCAAGTCGATCCCGTCTGCAATGCGAGTGGCAGCAGCAATGAAAGTCTCCATGAAGTCTTGAAAGTTGTGCTTCCTGGTATTGGCAACTTGGATGGCGGCCAACTTTTCTTCTCGCGCCTCCTTGCAGTGGACGTGGACCAGAGACAGAGCGACGTCAGCGCCACATCTAGCAGAAGATTTCTTCCATCCCGCCACTCGATCTGGGGCTTCATTCAGTCGAGTCATCAGGGACTCGAGGTCATTCTGAAGCGTCGTCCTAGGCCAGAGCGACGTGTCGATCCGCGACATCGCAACCTTCAACCGAGCAAGATAGTCAACAACGCCGGCAACACGAGATTCCAGTCGGAGCACGTTTATAGCAGTCTCGTCCTTCACTGGAGAATTGATGGGGTCCAAGTCTGTCTCCACTCGACTGGTCTCCTCTTCGAAGTTCTGGCAGAATACTGTAAACGCAATTCAAGGATAAGTCAGTGGCTCTACGCAGGTTTGGTAACTGCAAGTCAGTCGGGCCGGAGTAATTACCCTCGAGCATGACGAACAGCTTCTTGGTGAGTCCATCGAGATAAGCCTCCAGATCGTTCCTCTTCCCCGCCAGTTCACTTGCCTTGTCATTTAGAGATATATTGCCATTCTTCAGACGGTTGACCTCTTGATTAGCCACGTCGAGAGCAGTTTTCAACCTGGAGTTTTCCTTTTTCAAGAGTACCGACTGAAGCCAATTTTTCTTCAGCAAGCTTCGTTCTGTTCAGGGCCTGCTTCTGCGCTTCGGCAAGGTCTTGATCCTTCTTCTTCAGAGCCTCCTCCATTTTGTCTGCGAAATAGCAAGTGAGATCAACATCGAGGACGGCCAGAAAGAAAAGACAGTCGACAAAAGCTCACCAGCCATACCTTTTGCTTCGTCTCTCGCCTTCTGCAAGTTCTCCTGAGCAAGCTTCAAGTCAAGGTTCAGCTGGATCTGATTGTTCTCCAACTCAGTGTAGCGAGCCACAAGTTCGCAGGATTTCTACAAAAAATCAGTCGACAGACATCCAAGATAAGTTGCTTCCGAGTAACCAAGAGACAATGATGGCGTTTCTAAGACTACAGCCGAATCAAAAACATTCGACAGTAGTCTCGGGGACTACACCCAGTGGGTGCACTCAGCGTGCCCCCACTGGTTCGACCAAAAAAAATCGACTGCCCGCAGTTGACCGTGTATAGTTCCATTCGACGTGGCCTGACCAGACCGAGTGAAGAAGTTCAACTAAAGCAACACAATATAAAGACTATAGTCGACTGCCAGCAGTCCACCGTAGTCTCGGGGACTACACCCAGTGGGTGCACTTAGCGTGCCCCCACTCGTCAAAAAGATTAATAGACACACCCACTGGGTGTACAGATATAAAGATCTTCGGAAAAGAGATTCTTCAGATAGCATATCCTAACAGAACAAGCGGTGAATCGACTGACCTGGACGTTGCTCTGAAGAGCTGAGCTCGCGTCATAAGCTGCTTGGTTGGCTTCCCAAACCACCTTCACTTGCTCCATCATGATCCCCGCCTGGCGTATAGCCTCTTTAGCGGCACCCACTTGGTCCTCAGGGACGTGGTGTGTGGCAAAAAGCGAAGGCGGATTTGCAGTCGACATCGAAGGCCGGACACTCGTCAGAGGTTCAGCGAAGGTCACAGAAACCCGAGTGGTATCACCACCCTCCTGGACTGCGGCCTCAGGCGCCGGAGTAGTTTGTGGGGTCTTGCCAGCCGACGCCCTCCTGTTCCTTCGCGCCATCAGCGGCGCTTCGTCGTCATCATCAGGGAGGTCAATGACATGAGGAGGAGCTACAAGAAAAATCCAATCGACCGGAATTATAAGAAATCGTCAGTCGACTAAAAGCAGAGCATCAGTAATCGTACCGGGGTTGGAGGTAACAGCGTCTTCCATCTCTTGATCATCGTCCTTGGCGGAGATCTCCGAGGTGGCAGCACTGCAAATTTCGAAAGTCAGTCAGCTTATTCAATGAGTCGACCAAGAGTCTGTCACGTTCGACAAAGGAAAACAAATTCTACTATTACCCAGAAATGGTGGGGACAGTCATCCTCATCTTGGGCAGAGCCTTGGGCGGCTTGGACGGCGTCGCGCGTGGGTGCTTGGGAGCTTTTTCTGTCGGCGCTGGAGATGAGGTCCGAGGGCGCTTCGACGACTGCCCAACAGGGACAGTCGCCTTACCACGTTCCCGCGCAGGGTCGTGTGTAAGCTTGGATCGCCGTTCTGAGCGGGGAGGTTCGACTTCTTCCTCCTCCTCTTCACTGGAGTCGTCGTCGTCATCCCCCTCTCCTTCGCCGTCAGATTCCCACTCTTCTCCCCCGTCTCCACTTTTGCCTCCACTCGCCTCTCCTTCCTCGGCCTGCTCCTGTGCTCCATTGGGTGTCGAGTACATCTCAGTAGTGGCCTAGAGGACAACAAACGAGATAAAAGTCAATCGACTGATCCAAAAAGAACAAATAAAGAAAGCAAAGATCACAGTCGGAAACGCAAGGTCAGACCTTGTCCACTTCGTATGTTTGGTCGAGTGGAGGAATCCTCCTGGCTCCTCGGGGGTTGTCCTTGTTCCCTGTGATACTCGACAGCCACCCTTCCAGCATCTTGTCAGTGACCTCCTCTGGGTGAATTCGAGTGGTGTCTTCGAGACCCGAGTACAGCCACATCGGGTGGTCACGAGCCTGAAGCGGTTGGATGCGCCTCCGAAGGAAGACTTCCAACAAGTCCATGCCAGTCACACCCTCGTGGACAAGCTGAACCACTCGACCGACCAGCACCTTGACTTGCGCCTTTTCCTCCGGCGTCACTTTCAGAGAGGCAGGTTTTTGTGCTCGATTCAGAGAAAAAGGGGGAAGCCCAGTCGACTGTCCTGGGGTCACTTGGTCTTTACAGTAAAACCAAGTCGACTGCCACCCACGGACTGACTCGGGAAAAGTGATAGACGGAAAGGAACTTTTTCCCCTCATCTGGATCGCCAGACCCCCGCATAGCTGGATCACCTGCGTCCGTTCGTCACTCGACTTGGCCTTCTTGACCGACTGAGAGCGACAAGTGAAGATGTGCTTGAAGAGTCCCCAATGGGGGCGGCAACCCAAGAAGTTTTCACACAAGGAAACGAAAGCAGCAAGATACACAATAGAATTGGGAGTAAAGTGATGGAGCTGCGCTCCGAAGAAGTTCAAGAAGCTCCGGAAAAAAGGATGAGGAGGCAGAGAGAATCCACGATCGATATGGGTGGCGAGGAGGACGCACTCACCATCAAGAGGCTGGGGTTCGACTTCTTTCCCCGGGAGGCGCGCAGATTCGTGGGGAATGAATCCCCCCTCGACCAGATCATCGAGATCATCCTGCCGAATCACCGACGGCATCCAGTCTCCCTGGATCCAATCCTTGGGCAGAGCAGTCCTCGAGGAAGATCCGCCCCGAGCGGACTTCTTCTCCTTCCCCTGCACCGCCGCCTTCTTTGCGCGCTCCAGAGCCGACGTCTTCTCCTTCACCATCGTCGTCGGCGAAGCTCGAACAGACCTACGGCACCAAGGTGGGAGCGGAGGTGGCGGAGGATCTTGTGAAGGAAGGGGGAAAAGTGAAGGCGCACTATTCGGGGGTCCCGAGCCGGCAGCTTATAGGAGGTCGCTTCCGAGTGGCTGACTGGTAGGCCCAGGCAATCCCGTCAAATCCCGCAACGGGCGCGCGCGGTATGTGGCAAAAAAGGTGGCGCGGGGATCGAGGAGCTTCCGTCCTATCTCATCCGATTACTGCGGCCGCCCCCGTCCCGCGCGCTTCCCGAAATTCAAATCCCGCAAAATCCGCGGGCCGCAGAACAACTCGTCAAACAGAAGATCCCTTTCACACCGTCACTCGGAACTTCACAAGTAAAGAAATTCACTCGACAAGAGGCCAAGAATGGATCAAGGCGACTGAAAGAAGTTGACGATGTCATCCGTGACAATTGATCCAAAACAAGACGTTCATGTAACATGAAGAACCAGTCGGAAAGATCACCAGCTCCTTCCCCACTCGAACCTCGATCCATTCGGGGGCTAATGATGAAGCTATGTACCTAGGGTAGGGGCATGGACCTATCCTAAGTACCCTACCCAAGGACATCCCTAGAAGAAGTCACCTTTCAATCGACTTGGAGGTATCCCACTCGACGGATTCAAGACACTCGACCACGAAGCAATCACTCGACCAAGATCCAACCACTCGACTGCCAGGAGATCTAAAGTCACCCTGCACGCAAACGGTCGGTCATTAAGTAGCTTTTATGGTCATCATAGCACTTTATTAGGGGCGTTACCAGTAACCCCCAGTCTTAATGTACTTTAAACCTTGCATTACTGAGGGCTGGAGGGGCCTGGCGAACTCTATATAAGCCACCCCCCCCTCAGTATCAAGGGTGTTTTCGCACCTCTGTAACTCACTCACATAATCCAGTCGACCGCCTCCGGGCTCCGAGACGTAGGGCTTTTACTTCTTCCGAGAAGGGTCTGAACTCGTAAACCTTGCGTCCTTACAACCTCTTCATAGCTAAGACCTCGCCTCTCCATACTTACCCCCCTACATCACTATCAGAGTTAGAACCACGACAGCGGCGACGAAACTGCGCAATGCAACAAAAAAACGGCAAGCACGGGACTCCGCCGCCGACGGGAATGCCGGACACCGCGAATCCACCGGAAACTCGATGAATCTCGAGCGGAAAATTGGCCACGGATTGGGGGAGGGAGTAATGCAGTCAAGGAATGTGAGCATGTGAAGGAGCATTACCTTCAATCTGCAGGCACTCCTTCGAAAGACGCTCTGGTCCGGCAGTCCCACCGACGGCCGCAGCTGCCGTCGACTGTTTCGCCTCC
Source organism: Triticum aestivum (assembly GCF_018294505.1). Taxonomy (NCBI): domain Eukaryota; kingdom Viridiplantae; phylum Streptophyta; class Magnoliopsida; order Poales; family Poaceae; genus Triticum; species Triticum aestivum. The sequence continues at coordinate 341,556,624 of NC_057806.1, forward strand.
GTCGTCGCCTTCTCCTCTCGCCTTCTCTTCCAATCGAATGAACTGCGGGGTGGGTTGGGTGAGTAATGAAGTGGAGAGTAACTGAAACCGTGAGAGGAGGGGGGGCGAAGTGCGCGACGTGCTTGATGGCAACCGTAGTCAGGCGTGGCGTGCGGGCGCAAAGCTGTTCCACCGCACGCCACCGAGTGGCAACCTTGACCGCGGAGAGGCAACCGGCGTGTGGGCAAACTCTCTGACACACCACACACGCGACTTGTCCTACGTGGCACCCAAAATCGGCCAAAACGTGCCAAGATTCGTGCGGATTCTGTTGAACGGTGATGAAGGCGTGTGGTTGAGTTGGCTAACGCCCACACGTGTGGGCGTTAGTGTTTTTGTTTTTTAAAGCATTTTGAAGCGTTGACTTTTTTTTGGCATGACTTCCCTGAATGCCATGTCTTGCTGAAATTTGTCGAGCACACAAAAAAAATTGTCGAAGTTTGCCACGAAACGAATGCAGATTTTTATTTTTTTTGAATTTTACTACTCATCCTGAGCTCAATGCTAGGGGGCTGGAGAGTTGCTCGACAAACGATGGCAGACTGATTTCTTTAACTCCATCTACAACCAAGCGATTTCTCCGGTGAAGAGCTGCTATAAGCATTACTTCCCAGCTCTGAGCCGTCAAAATGGCAAATTTTTAAGGTTGAACATCAACCATTGAGTCTATAATTTTTTTTAAGAATGTTTAAACAAGTAGAATTTTTTTTTTAAATGATCTCATTGATCGCACCTCACACAAGTTTCCCCCATATATATTATGCATTCATATCATCAAATGACGTAAGTACTAAACCTGCTAGGTAAATAAAGGATGGTCTTATATTGTCTCAAAAATCAAATGGTGATGTTAGCTTCCGTATGATTATTATATCTCAGATATTAATAATTTGATTCATAAATAATACTCCCATGTTTAAGTTGGTTCTAATATTACCTGTACATGCATTAGTATCTAGTCCCTCCGTTCTTAAATACGGAGTATAAGTCTTTTTAGAGATTCTAGTATGAACTACATATGAAGCATATTGTCTCAAAAATCAAATGGTGATGTTAGCTTCCGTATGATTATTGTATCTCAGATATTAATAATTTGATTCATAAATAATACTCACATGTTTAAGTTGGTTCTAATATTACCTGTACATGCATTAGTATCTAGTCCCTCCGTTCTTAAATATAAGTCTTTTTAGAGATTCTAGTATGGACTACGTATGGAGCATAATGAGAGATTCTAGTATGGACTATATACTATGTCTATATACATCCATATATAGTTTATATTGGAATCTCTGCAAACTTATACTTCCTCCGTCTGGAAATACTTGTCATCAAAATAGATAAAAGAGGATGTATCTAGATGTATTTTAGTTCTAGATACATCTCTTTTTATTCATTTTGATAACAAGTACTCTCGGGCAGAGGGAGTATTTAGGAACAGAAGGAGTATGTTACAGACAAGACGAGTCTTACTGAATGTGAGGTAACTCCACAAATACGACGACGAGTGAAAAAAAACATCAAGATAAAAAAATTCAAATAATAGAAAGAGAGCTATCCACATAAACAAGGTGAGAACAGAATATGCGCATATGTGTAAACTGGCATGCCAGTTAATATGGAGTTACAATAGTGTAGCATATATATGCATGAAAAGAGAAATAATTGAGTTGGCTTGAAGAACATTATATTATCATGCGTCAAAAACATTATATTATCTCTGTTTCTCGGTCTCTCTAGGGACATGTTGAACACTCTCCAATACTTTAGTTCTAAAATTTAAGAAGCAATATACATAAAGTTTAAAATCCCTTCTCCAGGGTACAGAGATCACATCAGATCACTCCACAACAGAAATATCCATGAGCTGTAAAGCTTCCACAGCTATAGAGTATCTTTTACATACTGATGCTTTCCGAACTCTGATCCTCTAGAAAAGATCTAACTGATATACACAGAAGAGAAAAAAAGGAAAAGAATAATGAAATAGTACTACCAAATGACACAACAATCATTTATACGAGATTATATTTAAGTACATGTTCGGAAGATAATCATTTGTCAGAACTTTTGACATCATAGAACTCGATGTCCTTATATTTCTGAGAAATTATTTCTGTCTGAACTTTCCGAGCCGTGTCGGTTGCACATCCAACAAGGATAAGCACTGATGTACCAGCGAATCCCCGAAATGCTGTCAAGTGAGAGATTTGTTCAACCACAGATGGTCCAGCAGCTAGTACAGCGAGAAAGGCAGATCCTAGGACAGAGATACGACTAAGAACCTGCAATTAGATAAAATTATTTTTTGTGTGAGATATTGCTGAGATACCGTGGACAAAATTAGATGTGCTTCAGTTCTGTTGATTGCGTTTCTTATTGGATGTGGTACTTCTAAGTCTATTTTGTCCAAAATTGATGTATGGCTGAAGTGCAACATGCTTTCTCACATGTATACATGACTAGTTATCTGAAATAAGGGACCTAGACATTTCAACATCAAATAGAAGTACTTGTGGCATACTAACAGGGAACATTTCAGTTTTTGAAAAAAAAAGGGAACATTTCAGGCTTAAGGTCACCTTTGATCTCCAAACTAAAAGTGGTATGATTTCCTACTGAAAGTGAGAAATATTGTCCAGTTGTCTGAAAACGCACAACTGCGTCATACAAATTAGTATCACATATGCAGTGGAATAGTAGATTTATGAAGAATCTAATAAAAGGAAAAAATTGCCAATTGTAAAGGTGTAGCATTTATCGTCCTACGCTATGTTCTGCATCAGTAGATTATACACAGTGACCATACCACTAGCAAGGACTAGCATTTGACCGGCCAATTATGAATAGGACATGGAACTTTTGTTGGTTAGTCTGAATTTCGTCCCTTTCTGATGGAAGAGAAAGAACTCACTGTTTTAATAAAGGCAGCTGTATTTTTTCCTGGCCGCACAAGCGGTATTGACGCACCTGTTCGCTTCAATTGCTCACTAAGATCATCAGGATCCAATTGAAGGAAAGTGTAATAGTAATTGAAAAAGGCTATAAGCAATACATTAGTTGGAAGATAAAAAGAACCTGCAGCAGAGAGTTAACAGAATGAGATCATTGTAAACAACAGGTGCTTTATGGCATCTTGGTTCTCCTGAGAATAAATAACAATCTTTGAATAAACTAGAAATATTCAGTTTACCTCCTGGAGTTAGGGCTATGGCAGCCTTTTTAAGAAAATCTAAGCCAGTGAAACGTGCCAAAGTAGCAGGTAAAGCCAATGAAGATGTAGAGAATATGATAGGCATGACACCAGAACTATTGACCTGCTCGTAATGGATTGAAAGGTAGGTTACAAAATAAGTTAAAAATAGGAACACTGTGAGGCTGAAAGACAGAACAATGTTGGCACAATTGTGAGTATTAGCAATTTGATCTTATTCATTTGCGAAAGAACAGAATACATTTTTGGCAGTTCAAGATGCTCCAAATCTTTATCGGTTCATATAAATGAATAAATGAGTGAATTCCTCACGCCATGTTTCATGCATGTGAGATCTAGAGAACTGAGCGCTAGTGATTGTCTGCTGCTCCAAGCCAGCCAAGTACGACTACCCACAGGAGTGAATATTGCAACCAAGTTTCTTGCTGCTTCTTTGGTTAAAACCCAGGGGTACCTCCTCCTCTGGTGTTCTTTTTTACTCTTATGTGTGTGACATCTAGAAAATGATTTGAGATTTTTAACTTGTTCTCTCAGATAACATAAAACTCTTGTAGAAAAAATTAACACTAAGCAGCTAAAAAATATTGAAATTCTAACCTAGACTTTAAGAGAAAGTATGTGTATGAAACTGGAACTTCCCCTTTATGGATCTGCCCCTCTTATTGCATAATTTTGACTTCTTACCCAAAAAGCGTTGATCTTACCTAGAAGACCAAAATGGTCTTACCTCTGCCTTACTATCCCTCCCCCGCCAACACACACGCACACATTGGACTATAGTGATAAAGCCTCGTTCGTCGCTGCACCTGTCGGGCCATCACGCAAACCTCGATGTACCTCAGCAGAGGCCCCCGCAGACCTTGGCAACAGCTTGACAAGAGCCGCAGTGGGGAAAGTGGAAGGGGATTGAATCAATCACAATGTTCTGATGGAAAAGAAGATTCAATCATTTAGTTCCCTCAATAGGTTCCATTACTGGGTTGATTTGTTTGATTCATGGTGAAAAGAACCAAAAAAATAGCAACCACACACACCACCATCGCTGGACTCCACGCCATGCCTACATGAGGACAAGGAAGAGATGGTGTGGTCAGGGACTGAAGGAAGTATCCCCAAGCCTGGGAGCACCTAATATGTTCTTCTCGGGAAGGAGACAAGGGCGATGTCTCACATGGTCACTGGTGATGTGTCTGAAGAGTAAAGGATCAGCTTTGTAAAAGGGAACAAGGGGAAAATAAGGAGAAAACAAAGAGGAGGGATCAAAAGGAGGGGCTAAGCAGTACGTTTCCAGCATTCAACCAGTGAAATGGCACAAAGGAGAGAAGCCCAATGTTCTGGTGGCATAAACAACATTATGCAATACAAAATGGGATGTAAATAGAGGCAAACCACTGCTGGCAAACAAAAAAATTAACAAAGATTTGGAGGTAATGCTACACACTACAACATGATTGAGAATAATACATACTGAATCTTCCGTACCCAGGGGCAGATCCAGTGCCTAGGAAGGTCAGGAGTCTGTATGACTCCAAGGACCTCAGGGCATTGCTTTGCCAGAGTACAGTGAATTATGTTCTTTACTCTTTTTGAAGAATACACAGGACATCTGTGAGCTTTTCATTCAAAGGAAGAAATGGTGCAATTTGCACAAGGCAGTGGAGGAAGAAAACAGCACCGGTGTCACACGTTCATGTTTGGAGGGCAGTTGGGCTGACTGCACCCCACTGGCACATTCAGATTAAGCGACCACTTTGAACTGGTTTGGCTCAGGAGCAAGGCCAGTTGCCCAGACTGAAATGCTGAGACAAGTGGAATGAAAACCCTAAGTGGTCTTGTGAGTGAGAGGTGGCAAGACATCAAGGTTTTATGAGGGTGATCGAGAGCGAGCAGTAGGCAGCTGCAGTTGTGAAGAGCCAGGAGGCTAAGGGCCAGTTCTTTTCAGATTCCCCAGCTGATTATGTCGGGTTGTGCCTCTATGATGTTGTATGGGTCATGCCTTCTTTGGCGTTTGTATCTTCTGCTTTCTTATTAAAAGGGCAGCCCGGTCCACGCAGCTCCCGCTTGCGCGGCATCAGGGAAGGGTCTGACCACTTTGGCTCTTTTGTACGCAGCCTTTCCCTGCATTTCTGCAACAGCTTTACCACTGCGCCAAGGCTAGCATTTCCTATTTGGCGCCACAGGCGCCAGTTAATGTGCATTTTCGTTAACTGGCGCCTGTGGCATCCGTAAATGGGCCGGCCCATCTAGGCGTGGGTTGACATTTTCTTTTTTGTAAATTCTATGAACTTTTTTGAATATCTATGAACTTTTTAAAAAAAAATAACAGTTTTGTTTCAGATTGATGAAATTTTTTGAATATCGATGAGCTTTTTTGAAATTTGATGAACATCCTTTTGAAAATGGATGAACTTTTTATTTATTTATGATTTTTTTTTCAGTTCAATGATCTTTTTCTAAAAATACATGTACTTTTTTTGAATTTCTATGAACTTTTTTCAAATTTTAATGAACTTTTTTAAAAATTAATGAACTGTTGCTAAATTGGATGAACTTTTTTTTCAATTTGAATGAACTTTTTTTCAAATTGATGAACTTTTTTCAAAATTGATGAACCTTTTTTAAAGATATGAATCAAATGGATGAAACTTTTTCTTTAAATCTGTAAACCTATTTTGATTTCATACTTTTATTTTCGTAACAAAAAGTTAAAAAAAACTGAGGCAGCACGCTAGTGGGCCGGCCCATGCTAGCAGCGCTGCAGGCGCCAGATCATTAACGGGCGCCTGCAGCGCTGTATAGGAGCTCCCGCCAAGGCTCCCATTCTTCTCCTTTCTCAATGCATATTAAAAAAAAAAGAACTGGGCTTTGGCCCATCGATTCCCCAGTCAGCTGCTCCCAGTTCATGTGTATGGCGAGAAGTGAGGCAACCCCAGCTTCCCGAGATTCTGAGCCAAAAATTGAAAGAGCATATTTGATTGTCCCTATCCGCAGGTGGAATTACAGAGAAATCGGCCCTAGCCATCTCCATCTCCCCTTCCCCCTCGGTAAAAACTGCCGCTTGCGCTCCCTCCTCGCCCGGTCCCGCATGGAGCAGACGCCACCCGAGCCTCCCACCCCAGCATTCTCCTGCCAGAGCACTCCGACACCAAGTCCACCACTCTCACTGCCATCATCTTCACGTTGGTGGCGCCGGTGGTGGTCGGCGCTGCTGCTGAGTTGGGGAACATGCTTTGCCGGCCTCGCCGGGGACTCGACTAGTATCTACAGTACCGCGCGTGCTCCCGCGCATGGAGTTCTTCCTCCGCTGCTGTCCTCGACTCAAGTGTCCTTATGCTGAAAAATGTTGTTTTCTGCATATGGGTGAATGCACTGGATTTCTGAACTCTGTAATTATGGTGTTGCTTCTCCCCTTCATGAAAAGATGTGCAAACGCTTGTTTGCACTCCAAAAAACCATGCACATCTCGAGATAGTATGAAGAGATTGAGTTGTTTTCAGTTTAATCAAAATAAGTCTTGAAACAATTGGCTACTCTCTAACTATAACTACTGCCCTGGTTTATTTGTGTTCTGTATGTGTTAACGGATCTCAAAACCTAAAATCGATCCACGCCCAACATGTGGAGAGGCAGAAATTAAAATGAAACCATATGGAAACATTACGAACCTTGAAAGGTAGATATGCAGAACGTTGGGGTCCTCCAGTTCGACTGCCATATCGAGAAGCATAGTTCAGTGGTATTTTTCTCTCAGCTTCCTGAAACCATAGAAATGATCTGAATTAAGCAAATCATACTCGGACAAATTTATATTTATCTTGAAAAGCAAAGTATATTTTCTCACCTGGACATAGACAATCCCAAGAACTAAGAAAAAGAATGACAATATGATTGTGAGAAGTCCAACATAATTGCCTGCTTGAAATCCCTCTGCAACTGTCCTTCCAAATGATGCAGGCAAATACGAAATTATACTTGTAAATATAAGGAGAGATGTTCCATTCCCGAGTTTCAACTCAGATATTGTTTCACCAAGGAAAGTTGTGAACACCGATCCAAGCGTCAATAGAGTCACAGATGTTAGCACCCATGCTGTGCTGAAGTCATTAACATAAGGACGAAGAAAAAGAACTTGCCCGATAGCCTAGCAAAAGGTACAGAAATTAAATTTGAAGCAGATGGGAAGATAAATAGAGCAATCAGAACTTACATTAAAAATAAAATAATACCTTCATAACTAATACTGTGCAAACTCGTACAAGAATGAAATGTACACACAGCAGTATATCATTCTCCAAAAAATGTCTGACAACAGAAGCGTCAGAGGGACTCAACTGAATAATACTAGGATTGGTTTTCATTGTTTATGACCGCAAAGCACATGATTTGGCATCAGGAATAAGTTCGTTGTATTTTAAGTTTCTTTGCCATGTCAAAGATAAGTCATCGGTGTACATAAGTATAAGTTACAAAAACGGAAGTGTCATATTACCTTGATATTGCAAGTTATGTGGTCAAATTGTGTGGCATGTTTGACATAATTCTAACTGTTTAACATGGTATGCTGTTAAGTAGATAGTCAGTTAATATAGCATGTGATCGCTGATCGCACAACATTACAAAGCTTTTCATCTGTCCCGACAAAAGTAAGTCATACACACAAGGTATCCCCTTTGGTACCATGGAAACCCTGAGGTACCGACGCTTCAGAACCGATTATTGTCATAAAAAAATTCCAACAGCTGCTCTTGTAGTTTTAAGTAGTCAAAAAATTATCTTGACAAAAAAAGATATCCAAGAGCTGCTCAAATATTTCCAAGACTCTAACCTACCTGGGCAATTGCAAAACCAACAGATGCATATCTTGTGTACTGAAGAATCTTTTTTCTACCTGCCTCCCCTTCTTTTTTCTGAAGCTCTTGCAATTTTGGGTAAAGCTGAGTAAGGAGCTGAAACACAATCTGTGCATTGATGAACGGAACAATGCCGAGGGAGCATATACCAAGCCGGCCAATACCTCCACCAGAAAAAGAATCTAAAGTGCCCAGCAAACTGTTCTGGTCAAGATTACCAGCAAAAGCTGCTTGGTTCACTCCACCCAAAGGTATATACACACCAAGTCGAGACAATGCCAAAAACCCAAGGAGCTTCAGAAACTTCCCGGGCAGAGGGCCCTTGAAGAAGTCACCAAAGTCAATAGTACTGTCCTCCATTGCAGCTGCTCCAATCAGATTAAAATACATTATATAGGTATAACTGGATAAACTGAAGTGGACTCAAGCTGCAAATATATGAACAACAAAGCCACCAGTCATACCTGTTTAATACATAAATAGTAGCAGTCGACTCGGCACTATATCAACTGAATTTTGACAGTAACTACATATCATGTATACGTTTGGGCTAAAGTGGGGTTGAAATTTTAGACTGGTTGAAGAAATTTCTCATTAAGATCCCACAACCAAAATTTTGACAAAATGTGGATGAGTAATCAAGAGGCAGATTTTTTTTATGGGTAGCCCATTAGGTTTATCAGTTACAAGCATATTACTTCCTTTTCCTGAGGAACCGGCAGGACGCTGCCTTTTAATTAAGGAGAAGAATATTTACATGTTGGGACATGTTTTGAGAAGGCCGCAAAGCGAGCTGTGAGCGAAGCAAGGGGTCGGACGTATGAGGACCTCTACCAGCGGTTAGACACAAAGGAAGGCGGAAGGGACATCTATAAGATGGCCAAGATCCGAGAGAGGAAGAAGAGGGATGTTGACCAAGTCAAATGCATCGAGGACGGAGCAGACCAGCTCCTGGTGAAGGACGAGGAGATTAAGCATAGATGGCGGGAGTACTTCGACAAGCTGTTCAACAGGGAGAATGAGAGCTCTATCATTGAACTAGACGACTCCTTTGATGATACCAGCAGGCGTTTTGTGCGACGAATCCAAGAGTCTGAGGTCAAGGAGGCCTTAAAAAGGATGAAAGGAGGCAAAACAATGGGCCCTGATTGTATCCTCATTGAGGTGTGGAGAGGCCTCGGAGACATAGCTATAGTATGGCTAACTAAGTTTTTTAACCTGATTTTTTGGGCAAACAAGATGCCAGAAGAATGGAGAGGGTCTATTAGTACCAATCTTCAAGAACAAGGGGGGTGTTCAGAGTTGTACTAATTACCGTGGAATTAAGCTGATGAGCCATACAATGAAGCTATGGGAGAGAGTCATTGAGCACCGCTTAAGAAGAATGACAAGCGTGACCAAAAATCAGTTTGGTTTCATGCTTGGGAGGTCGACCATGGAAGCCATTTTCTTAGTACGACAACTCATGGAGAGATCTAATGATCAAAGGAAGGGTCTGCATATGGTGTTCATTGACTTGGAGAAGGCCTACGATAAGATACTGTGGAATGTCATGTCGTGGGCCTTGGAGAAAACAAAAGGTCCCAAAGTATACCCTCATCAAGGACATGTATGATAATGTTGTGACAAGTGTTCGAACAAGTGATGGCGACAGTGATGACTTCCCGATTAAATTAGGACTGCACCTGGGGTCAACTTTGAGCCCTTATCTTTTTGTTTTGATGATGGATGAGATTACAAGGGATATACAAGGAGATATCCCGTGGTGTATGCTCTTTGCGGATGATGTGGTGCTAGTCGATGATAGTCGGACGGGGGTCAATAGGAAGTTAGAGCTATGGAGACAAACATTGGAATCGAAAGGTTTTAGACTAATAGAACTAAAACCGAGTACATGAGGTGCGGTTTCAGTACTACTAGGCACGAGGAGAAGGTTAGCCCTGATGGGCAGGTGGTGCCTCAGAAGGACACCTTTCGATCTTTGGGGTCAATGCTGCAGAAGGATGGGGATATCGATGATGATGTGAACCATCGAATCGAAGCCGGATGGATGAAGTGGCGCCAAGCTTCTGGCATTCTCTGTGACAAGAGAGTGCCACAAAAGCTAAAAGGCAAGTTCTATAGGACGGCGGTTAGACCCGCAATGTTGTATGGCGCTAAGTGTTGGTCCACTAAAAGGCGACATGTTCAACAGTTAGTTGTGACAGAGATGCGCATGTTGAGATGGATGTGTGGCCACACAAGGACCGAGTCCGGAATGATGATATACGAGATAGAGTTGGGGGTAGCACTGATTGAAGAGAAGCTTGTCCAACATCGTTTGGGATGGTTTGGGCATATTCAGTGCATGCCTCCAGAAGCGCCAATGCATAGCGGACGGCTAAAGCGTGCTGATAATGTCAAGAGAAGTCGGGGTAGACTGAACTTGACAGGGGAGGAGTTCGTAAAGAGAGATCTGAAGGACAGGAGTATCACCAAAGAACTAGCCATGGACAGAGGTGCGTGGAAGCTTGCTATTCATGTGCCAGAACCATGAATTGGTTGTGAGATCTTATGGGTTTCACCTCTAGCCTACCCCAACTTGTTTGGGACTAAAGGCTTTGTTGTTGTTGCTGGACATGTTTTGAGAAGGGGAGAAGCACCAAAAACCCCGAACAACGAGGGATGCTCAAACCGTTGGTCGCTAAGAATATTAATGGATTTTTGCGTTAGGTACGATCGATATCAAACGTATTAAGTTTGCTATTCTAGCTTTAATCCTAAGACCCTAGGGGCGGACCATATACCCCAATTCCGACCTATCGCTCTTATCAATGTGCTCTTCAAACTGGTTGTCAAAGTATGCGATGCGATTGGGTTTGTTAGCGGCTAAAATTGTCGACCGTGCACAAATGGCTTTTATTAAAGGACATTTTATCCTTGAGGGGGTGTTATGTCTTAATGAAATTGTTCACGAGCTTAAGCGTAAGAAACTCCCTGATGTTCTTCTAAAACTTGACTTTGAAAAGGCGCATGACCGAATTAGTTGGTCTTTTCTTCGACAAGTTCTGCAACGGAAAGGGTTCCAAGCAGGTTTTATTCACAGGATTATGCAACTTGTCTTGGGAGGACATACTGCAATTTGCATCAATGGGGAGCTTGGCCCATTTTTTCGCAATAAGAGAGGCATGCGTCAAGGGGATCCCATCTCTCCCCTTCTATTTGATATAGTCACGGATTCGCTTTCTTCCATGCTAACCAAAGACAAAGAGGCTAGTCACCTCAAAGGGGTGGCATCCCACCTCATTCCAGGAGGAGTGACCCATCTCCAATATGCTTACAACACGATGCTTCTCTTTGAGCCCGATGTACGAAGTTTGGCCACCATCAAGATCCTTTTAATTTGCTTTGAAGCTATGTCAGGGGTGCAAATTAAACTTTGCCGTGAAGTATGCACGGTAGGTGTGGATGAGGCTAAGAGTGTGTGTGAATTGCCAATCTTCTTAACTGCCACAAATCGGATTTTCCCATCTCTTACCTTGGCCTCCCATGCTCGAATAGACAGGTGTGGGTGTCGGATTGGGATCCAAGGATTAGTAAAGTTAATTACAAGAGTTGGCCCTTGGCAATGGAAACTCATGTCTTCAGGCGCGAGAATCACTCTTACCAATGCATGTTTGTTTGCTAACCTGACCTTCGCGATTGGCCTCTTCTTGCTGGGGGTGGTGTCCATGCGCAGTTCGACAAAGGTTAGAGCCAAATTCTTCCGGGAAGCGGACGTGGCCAAGCGCAAATACCATATGGTCCGACGGGCGGACATTTGCAAACCTAAAGACCAGGGAGGCCTAGGTATTACTAATTTCAAGAAAATGAACCTTGCGTTGATTAGTAAGAGGATTTGGAAAATTGTTCAGAACGATGACAACCTGTGGGCTCGTGTCCTCAAAGCTAAGTACTTCTCGGATTCTTCGCTCTTTGCTACTAAGACCAAGGGCTCCGAATTTTGGAATCGGGATCCAAAAATGCAAAGAGATATTCAATTTGGGTGCTCACTTCGAGGTCGGGAACAAGGACACCAAATTCTGGCTTTCAAAATGAACTGATGACAAACCTCACTATGCTATTTATCCTAACCTATTTGTCATTGCGTCGGACCCCGAGATCTTAGTTAGCAATGTGTTTGTCGCTGGCCAAATTAATCTGGCTTTTATGCGTAACCTCAAAGATTCTGAGCTTGCCTCATGGGAAGCTTTACAAATTCAGCGCTAATACTAATTTAACCACCGAAAAGGATTCAGTAAGTTGGGATCTTGAGGTGTCTTGCGAATTTTCAGTAAAATCTTTATACGCCAAACTTAACCAAGGTCCTAAGGTGAGATGCGCTAAGGCTCTCTGGGCAGAGAGAGTTCCGCTCAAAGTCCGTATTTCCCTTTGGCAGGCTGTGTTAAATCATCTGCCATCTGCAATTAACCTTCAGAAATAGAGAAGTCCAGGCAACGGCTGCTGTGCCCTTTGCGACAGCCCGGAAGACGCCGACCACATTCTTTTCCGCTGTGCCCCTAATATATCCTTATGGAGCTGTGTCAGGGACAGCTTTGGCGCTAACTGGGCACCGAATTTCATGGTTGAACAGCTTGCTCTGCTGTGCACCACGAGAGGCCAGCAAAATAGATTAGCCTAGCGCTTGTTTGCGGCCTTAGCTTGGGCGCTGTGGGCCACTTGCAACAAAATTGCTATTGAAGGAAAATTTCCAAGTCATCCAGCTAATTTTATTTTCAAATGGTCTCTTTTCTTTCAGCAGTGGTGCCCTCCAGGGAAGAGGAAGGTCAGTGACGCAGCCAGCCCGGTGCTTCGCACGCCATCAACAGAAACAACATCCTGTGAAGCCATCAAGCGCTGCCTAGCACCTTTATATCTGTGTATGGCTATGTCTTTTGAGTGGTTCTGTAATGCTTACTCTTAAGCTCTGATTTTGGCACTTTTATTCTCCTTTCAGTTGTAAGACTTTGTAAGACTAAGTGGCCTATGTTGGCTTTATTAATTAAGTCGGGCGCTCCTTGGGCCTTTCATCTAAAAAAACATTACTTCACCTAAAGTAATGAAGCATTTGTGCAAGGTGGCGTCCTTCTAAAGCGCTGACAAAATAATCATGGACTATACTTTCTCAAAAATAATAGAGGGAGAAGGGATTAGCTTCGAATAACAACCTGCTGCTCCTCGGCCATAGGATGACTTCTCTTTCCTGGATCCACTGGAGCTCCCGAACACTGGAGACAGGACACCGAAAAGTGTCGAGAAGGGAGACTGATAATCAGAACTGGACGGGTCCTCCCCGTAGAGCCCTAGAGGATCAAAGGCCGGGCCACCCGTTTCCAACGTGCATCTACACGAATACAACAGGGGATAACCCAGTCAAATTTAAACAGCGCATGCCCCCTGATTGTATTCTGCTCCCAGGAGAGGCGCTAATTTGCTACCTGGGGGAGAAGGCGAAGGCGGCTCTTCCTCTCCTTCTTGCCGTTGCCGTGCGGCGGCCCGGGAAGTGGAAGGAGGAGGCTGCTCTGGTGAGGTAGCGTAGGCGCAGGGGAGTGGAGGTGGGAGGAGGGCGCGCGCGGACCGGAAGGCAGCATTGCTGTGGTGTCGCCGTGGCCATGGTGCCGCGGAGACGATGGCGGAGGAAGGAGACGAGTGGATGGTGGGTTTTTTTAGGTGATAAAGCTAGACGAAATGACGATGACGCTGTAGAACAGGCTTCGTCAGCCCGTTCGTTGTTGACTTCGGCCCAGTTAGAGTGAATTGCACAGAACATCAACTTCAGAGGCACTTATAACACTTTACCTCACCTTTTGGAGAAGTTTTCACAAAACCACAACTTTTGGGCTAACTAGTAACACACGGCCCAAATCCACCCCACACAGCCCAAATCCTCTAACTAATGCCCAGTAACACAAACGCTGTACACGTGCGTGCGTGCGGTGTCCTCCCGAGCGAGAGCCAAGCCGCCGCCGGCTCGCTCGTCGCCGGTAGGTCGCCGCCCCCGTCGCCCCCGTCGCCCCAGCGCCCCTCCTCCCCCTTCTCCCCGACATCATCTCCTCCTCCGCTTCAACACCGCCTCATCTTCCCAGCGCCGTCGTCCTCCACACCCACCCAGTTCCTCGCGCCTCTTCTCCTTTCTTCCTTGAACTGGGGTAGCCGTTGCGCGGCGACTCACGGACACGCATCATGGAGTGGAGCTTCAACAATTCCGGCATTGAGTATGCACCCACTCTCCAGCTCCTCTTGGCTTTGATAAATTGGTTTGTTTTGGGGATTTTAGGGTTGGTTGTAACCAAATAGGTAGTGATTTTCAGTGATTGCTCATGAATGACGTGATTATGTTGGTAGATTTTACTAGTTTTCAGCAGGCGCCTAATTTGTTACAATATTGGTATTAGCTAATTGCATTTTAAATCAGATTCGAGCTATCTAGGGTTGGAATTGAAGCAAAAAATCATGTCTTTTTTGTTGCTTTTCTTTCTCTGATATACAAGTATGTTTCATTATGCAGTGTAGATGATGAACTTTGGGTGGTTAATGTGCTGCCAATTAATGGTCTAGGGGATAATGTGCAAAGGATAATTGGACTGTCTGATAACATGGAGGGCGACACCGATATTGAGGACTTTTATCCACTACTAGATGATACACCTGTTATTCCTATTGAAGATAGCACACTTGATTCTTGCAATCCATCAAAGAAGAGAGCAGAAGCATGGCAGAAGAAGAAACTGAGGAAGGATGCTATTCTCGGTTCACAAGCAAAGTTGCGAGATGTAACCAACACTCAAGCATGTGAACTTTCAGATCCAGGAAGTGAGGATATTGGAATGGATATAATATCAAGCGATGATGATGGCTTTGAACCTGCAATATCCGTTGCACCAAAATGCAAGAAGAGTAGAGCACAACCACTTCCAACTAGAGTGTGGTATGATGAGGGCAGGTTGCTTGGAGGTGAACAACTCTGTTTGCATATGTGTTTTGTGAACATGCATCAATACAGAAGAGCCTTGAAGAATTATCATATACTTCAAAGTAGAGACTATATGTATCTTAGAAATGATAGAGATCGGGTCAATGTTTGTTGTGTGACTGAACTTTGCCAATTCTATATGACCTGTTCATGTTCATGCTGAAGCTGAAGCAGATACTTCAACTGGTGCAGCCAAAGGCAGAGGGGGAGGAAGAGCACAAGTAAATGGAAGCGGAAGAGGCCGTGGAAAAGGCAGAGGCAGAGGACAAGCTGAAGCTGCAATTCAAGATCCTTTTCATGCGCATGCGGTCTTCGAAGCACATGATCCTTTTCATGGGTTTGACATACAAGAAGTTGCTTCACAACCAGCTGCAGCTAATACTAGAGAGAAGCTGCCAGTAATGAGGGGTTCAGGTTCAACAGGGGGCAGATTCATGGAGTACTTCACTGCCAGTGGCAACCACTGAAGAAAATCCTATGTCGAAGGCTTCTTTTGTGAATGAAAAGTTTACATCTGTATGAAAACTGACTTGTAAATGCCAGGTTTATGTAACTAAAAACTCAGACTTGAATGAATGCTTATGTTACATTACATATTTTGGGGATCTAGGCACAGTGACTTGTAAGTGTCAGGTTTAAGTAACTTAAGCACATAACTATATGGATGCTTATGTTACAACACATATTTTATTCCTGTAAGACAACTTATGAAAGTTGCAAACTTCTAGATAACCACGGATATTGTCCGTTTAAGTATTGTTCTAGTCTTATATATGCTTCAGTTTGAAATATTTTATTCATTCTGTAGCTACTTTGGTTCATTTCTATAGCTATTTTACAAATAAGTATCACAAATTTTGATTCAGTCGTAGCTATTTTGGATCATTCTATAGTTTCTTTTGTGTCAGTTTTCATTGGTTCATATTCACAGATACACAACATGATGCATCGCTGGATTACACTGAAGAAAATCTGTAGCTATTTGCTGTTGAACTCTGAAAAAAGAAAGGACAAAGGAAGCAGCCTAAACTCGTTGGGGAGGAGCTCTGTACAGGATGGCCGACGGCGTCGACGATGCCGCTGGGTGGACGAGCCAACGCTGACACCAAGGAAGAGGTGCTGGTGGAGGAGACGACGTCGGGATGGACGAACCAGCGAGCTGCCAGCGACGAGCTAGCCGTCGACTCTGGCTTGGGAGGAGACGGCATGCACGCAGATGCAGGTGGCTGTTAGTACGGGCATTAGTTAGAGGATTTGGACTGTGTGTGCTGGATTTGGGACGTGTGTTACTAGTTAGCCCAAAGGTTGTGGTTTTGTGAAAACTTCTCCAAAAGGTGGGGTAAAGTGTTATAAGCGCCCCTGAAGTTGATGTTCTGTGCAATTCACTCGCCCAGTTATGTCCAGGCCGGGGTATCGGCAGAGCAACTAGTTAACGAACACTCCTTCAGCAAAATCATTATGGCTGGTCATAATGAGGAGTAACTTATATTAGTATTACGTATATGACACTAGTCTAAGTTATTGCCTTCATGATGCAAAGTAACATAATAGTAGTATTATAGATGACCTCATTTATTAGTTCCTAGACTCATCTTGTCTTGGAAAGCGCTATGTTACAGTAACATATTATGTTACCACCTCTCATTAATTACTTGCCACATAAGCAGAATTTTCTCGAAGTGTGCTATGTTATTAGCTAAGTTACTCCCACTATGACTAGCCTTAGCGCATTTCAAGACAAGTTTGCTTATGTGGCATAGAGTTAATGAGGAGAGAGATGTTTGGAGTAACATATTCAGTTTTGCTAAAGCACATTTAGATGTGCCATAAGTATTGCACATCTAAGTCATATATCATTGATCTTACGTTGAGATTTGTGTGGATATTTTCTTTTTTTTTTTCTCTTTGTGCTTGATTCACTCACTTAGATGTGCAATAACCAGAGCACATCTAGATGTGCCCTAGACACTCCCTAACATATTATAATATGTTACTGTAACATAACACAACCCAAAGCAAAATGAGTCTATGATGTAATAAATGCTATCATCTATGATACTATTTGTATGTTACTTTGCACTATAAAGGTAGTAACAAAGACTAGTGTCATATGCATGACACTAGCCTAAGTTACTCCCCACTATGACTAGCCTAATTAAGGAGTACTCATTGCAAAGAACACTTCATTTTTCCAGGTTGCGACAAGTGGCGTACATGCAGCGCGCCACTTGTCGCAACCTGGGAGTTTTCTTATTTTGGTAGATTCGTTTATTCAAAACGTTTTTTCTTTTAAACCGTGTGTCCAAATCTCGAACCGTTTTCATTATTGGATTTTCTCGCGTCGAGATCTTCAAAAAAAATCCGGAGGAAGCCTCGCAACGATCAGCGCCACTTGGCGCGCTCTCAGTCATTCGTCACGTGTCACGCTCTGGACGCTCTCTTGGATTTTTTTTATTATTATTATTTTTCCGCACGCATTTTCGGCTTTTTAAACAGTTTTTTTTTGGTTTTTCGACGTTTTGGTTTTCTCCCGGTTTTTCTTAGCTTTTTGATCAAAAAAAAATTTACGTGAAAAAAATGCATTTCCTTTTTTTCTTTCGCGAAAGTCACGGTTTTTTTCCGCGAGAGGCACGATTGTGCTTTAGCGAGAGTCACGACCGTGCCTTTCGGAAACGGAAAAAACGCGTTTTTTTCTCTTTCACGAGAGTCACGATTTTGCTTCCGCGAGAGTCACGGCCGTGCCTCTCGGAAAAGGGAAAAACAAGACGTGTTTTCTGTTTTTTTTTCTTTTGTGAGAGTCACGGTTTTGCTTCCACGAGAGGCATGGTTGTGCTTTCACGAGAGTCACAATCGTACCTCTCAGAAAGGGAAAAAATACACGTTTTCTGTTTTTTTCACGAGAGTCACGGTTTTCCTTTCGCGAGAGTCACGGCCGTGCCTCTTAGAAACGGAAAAAATGTGTTTTCTATTTTTTTCCTTCCAGGAAAGTCACGGTTTTGCTTCCACAAAAGGCACGGGCGTGATTTTCGCGAGAGGCAGGGCGTGCCTCTTTCGGAAAGGGAAAAAACCGTGCTCCCGGTTTCGGTTTTTCTGCCCGGTTTTTTTCATGAAAAAAAAGGTTCGTCAAAACCTATCAACATGGGATCTAGTTTTGAAGATCTCGACGCGAGGAATTTAATAGTGAAAACGGTTCGAGATTTGGACGCACGGTTTAAAAGATAAAACATTTTGAATAAACGGATATACGAAAAAAGGAAAACCACCAGATTGCGACAAGTAGTATGCTGCATGTGCGTCACTTGTTGCTATCTGGGAAAGTTGAGTATTCTTTGCAATGAGTACCTCTTAATTAGTGATTTCGCAACTATTGGCAAAGCTCTTTCAACTCAAAAAAAGAGTTGGCAAGCGTTCCTAATTCTCAAAGAAAAAGTTCGAAATCACTAATTAAGGAGTACTTGTTGTAAAGAACACTCCATTTTTTCAGGGCGCGACAAGTGGCGTGCATGCACCGCGCCACTTGTCGCAACTTGAGAGTTTTCCCTTTTTTTCATAGATCCGTTTATTTAAAATGTTTTATCTTTTAAACCGTGCGTTTAAATCTCGAACCGTTTTCATCATTGGATTCCTCGTGTCGAGATATTCAAAACTAGATCCCATGTTGATAAGTTTTGACGAACTTTTTTTTCACAAAAAAATGGACCAAAAAACCGGGCAAAAAAACCGAACCGAGAGCACGTTTTGCTCCCTTTCCGAAAGAGGCACGCCCGTGCCTCTCGCAAAATCGCACCCGTGCCTCTCGTGGAAGGAAAAAAACAGAAAACGCATTTTTTTTCGTTTCCGAGAGGCACGGCCGTGACTCTCGTGAAAACATAACCGTGCCTCTCGCGGAAGCAAAACCGTGACTCTCGCGAAAGAAAAAAAAACAGAAAACGCGTATTTTTTCCCTTTCCGAGAGGCATGGCCGTGACTCTCGCAAAAGCATAACCGTGCCTCTCGCGGAAGCAAAACCGCGACTCTCGCAAAAGAAAAAGAAAAAAACAGAAAACGCGTTTTGTTTTTCCCTTTCCGAGAGGCACGTCAGTGACTCTCGCGAAAGCACAACCGTGACTCTCGCAAAAGAAAAAAAAATAGAAAACGCGTTTTTTTCGTTTCCAAAAGGCACGACCGTGCCTCTTGCGAAAAATAACCGTGACTTTTGTGAAAGAAAAAAAAAAGAAAACACGTTTTTTTCATGGGAAAAAATTTCCAAATTTTTTTATCGAAAAGCTAAGGAAGCCCGGGAGAAAACCAAAACATCGAAAAAAAACCCGGAAAAAACCGTTTAAAAAGCCGAAAATGCGCGCGGAAAAAATAAAAAAAGAAATCCGGAGGGAGCGTCCAGAGCGTGACACGTGACGAATGGCTGAGAGCACGCCAAGTGGCGATGATCATTGCGGTGCTCCCGAAGGAGCGCTCATTAACTAGTTGCTTCCGAAAAAGTTGGCAAGCGCTCCTTCGGGAGCCTCCCAACTATCATTTGGGGTGGACTGAGAGCAATTCGACGCGCTTTCAGCCGCCGTCACTGTCGCACTTTGGGCACTTCCTTCAAATTTTTTTTTTCGCACACGTGTTCGGCTTTTTAAACGATTTTGTTTCCGGGATTTTTTGAATTTTTGGTTTTTATCGCTATGGACAGGGGTGCGTGGAAGCTTACTATTCATGTGCCAGAGTCATGAGTTGGTTGCGAGATCCTATGGGTTTCACCTCTAGCTTATCCCAACTTGTTTGGGACTAAAGGCTTTGTTGTTGTTATTGTTGTATTTGTCTTCCTTAACTTTTGAAAAAAAACGAAAAAATACATTTTTTTTTCTTTCTTTCGCGAGATGCACAGTTTTCCTTTCGCGAGAGGCACGGCCATGCCTCCTGGAAACGAAAAAAAAACATGTTTCAGTTTTTTTTCCTTTCGCCAGAGGCACGGTTTTGCTTCCCCGAGAAGCATGGCAGTGTTTTCTGTTTTTTTTTCACGAGAGGCATGATTTTGCTTTCGCGAGAGGCACGGTTTTGCTTCAGCGAGAGGTACGGTTGTGCTTTCATGAGAAGCACGGCCGTGCCTCTCGGGAATGAGAAAAAACATGTTTTCTATTTTTTTTCCTTCCGCAAGAAGCATGGTTTTGATTTCACGAGAGGCATGGTTGTGCTTTCGTGAGAGGCACGGACGTGCCTATTTCGGAAAGGGAAAAAACATGCTGCCTGTTCGGTTTTTCCATCCAGTTTTTTTGGTTTTTCGTGAAACTTATTTTTGTTAAAACATATCAACATGGTAACTAGTTTTGAAGATCTGGACGTAAAGAATTCAATAGTGAAAACGGTTCAAAATTTGGACACAGGGTTTAAGAGATACAATGTTTTGAATAAACAAATGTAAAAATAGGAAAAACTCTCTGGTTATGACAAGTGACGCGC
Source organism: Triticum aestivum (assembly GCF_018294505.1). Lineage (NCBI taxonomy): Eukaryota > Viridiplantae > Streptophyta > Magnoliopsida > Poales > Poaceae > Triticum > Triticum aestivum. The sequence goes on from NC_057806.1 coordinate 341,577,160, forward strand.
ATCGCAATATGAGAAGGTAGGAGTGGTCTTTGAAAAGAGTATTTAATTAGTGATTTCGGCATCTCGCTTATACAAAAAATGGTGAAACCACTAAGCGGGTGCAAATATTACTTCCATCTTCTTAACGGCGATAAGTAGCACATCGTATATACTTCCTTCTTTTCTAAATATAAGTCTTTCATGGTTTCAGTATGGACTATATACATATGTATATATATGTACTTTCTCCGTTTCTAAATATCTTTTTTAGAGATTTCAAATGAACTATCATGTACGAATGTATATAGACATATTTTAGAGTGTACACTGGTACATATCGGTGTTATACAAACGGTATTTAACCCCTTTCCGTAATATAATTTGGAACCGTCGCCAAGTGAGTGTGGACGATAAGGGTCCTTCCCACACGACTCAGAAACTGTCGGGGATATGAAGCATACAGTATTCCTACTCGTTTGTGCTCGCATTGCCATCACAGTCGGTGTTCTGTGGTGCTACGTTTACAATGCACGGTCCATCATAAATGGTTCACTATTATAGAACATGTATGATAAGCATACAATCACACACATTCGCTTTTCTCAAACCGTATGCGATAACTAATTAAGAAGATTAGCTAATCGTCGCACGAGTGTCGGACATGATTACAAAACGTCAGACCGTCGTAACATCGTCGTACACGACAACTATCACACACGCTATTCTGTGGTGCAACGTTTACGATGCATACTTCATCAAAAACAGTTCATGGTTGCGAATGATGTACAATAAGGCAACTAACACAAATGTTTAGTTTGCCCGCATTGTTTGTGATAATGTCTGACATCGCACACGCTTTGCAAACGACAACTATGTGCATGCTTGCACGCGTTTCCTCTCTGTGAACCGTGTCGGATTATTGTATATTTCGCAAATGTTTGTGTTTTACCAACCGTGTGTGTCGTAACGACCTGGAGGGCGTAATTTCACCGTAATTTAATTGCTGCTATTTCAAATTGTACCGTATTTGTATTTGAATTTGAATGTATGATGTAGCTTTATTCATATCTATCAGGTTCAAATGGTCAATGCATTATTTGATTCATAGGTACATATGTTCAAGAATTACATAAGAACCAACTAAAGAATGATGAACCACAATTGTATATTTGTGCTATTAAAGACGGTAAGAAAGAGCCAAAATACATTCTGGTTGCTGAACAAGGTGAAGCGGAATGCCCATATTGTGCCCTCCTCCATGCAGAAGGCACGCACGACTCTAGTCCAACCCCTTGTGATGGTCGACCGCCCATCCTTCACGGTCTTCATGAAAACATCTAGATAATCATCATGTTCTGGTAGAAATCTTTAATCTTTGCATACCCACCAATCATGTAGTTTAAGGTAATCTTGAGTAAACTGTTTTGGCAACCACTCTAAAGGAAAAAGATTCAGACATTATCATCTAACACAACTCATTATGAGCAGTAAAAAGAAGGCTACAGAGTTCTTACTTACCATCCTGCAGTTCGTTGTTGTCTTGGATAAAGTGTAAATAAATAGTTTAATTGTCATCTTTTGACCCATTTTACTAACAATCTTTATCAGCTTCCTCACTTGATGCTGGTTCATCGATATCTCATTGCCCCATACATAGAAAGGGCTGAAGCGTGGATCTTTACCAATGACATATGTACCTAAAAACACAAAGTTAATATTAGAAGCTAAACAACAATTGCACAATGATGTAGTACAACCCTCTTTTATAATATCTTATAACACCCAATATACTCACATATTAGATGAATTAACATCTTATATTATGGGCCGAAATAAGTTTATTGCATTCTTACAAATTATCAATTGATTAACTGCTGGTGTATCCATGGGTTAGAGTTAGTTTGAGCTAGTTCGGGCTCAAATAGCCCTAAAGTATATCCAAACACGAGGGCTAGTTTGAGCTAGTTGCATCTAGCACACCCAAAAAAATATCCAACCCAAGAGGTGCTAATTGGAGCTAGTTCCCCTAGTGCATTTATTGTCAAGCTAATCCTGTCGTCCAAACACCTCTTTGGATGGAGTTAGTTCAGGATTAGTCATGAGCTAGAAACTAACTCTAACCTCTAGCTAAGTTGAGTATCCAAACAGGGCTGTGTTGTTGTTGTTGTTGTTGTTGTTTTTGTTGTTGTTGTTGCTGCTGCTCTTCTACGTATATCTAGACATCATCAGAACATTAAGGTAACACTCTTCCTTGTTGCTATGTAGTCTAGGATTGCATGTTTAGACATTAAGTACAGTCCATGTTGCTATGTAGCCTCAGATATATTACATATGGCCCTAGTTAACCTAACGATAAATGTGTTACAGATATATTCAGTTAAAAGTTTGATTCACCGATTAGTCCATTATCAGCCCCCCGCTGAAAGCACAAGTGCTCCCTGGGTGATTTTGGTAATTAATGTCAACATATCTCTTGTTGGACTAATAGTTTCAACTAGTATACTTCAAAAAGTTCAACTAAGGCATGTCATGGACAAGCGGATGTGGAACCCCTTCAAGATACCAAGGACAGAAGATTGGCAAAAGCTCAAGACTCTTTATTTTCTATTTTAGTGATCCAAGATCACATTGAGTCCATAGGAAAAGTCTATACTATTAAAAGGGGATGAGGTGTTGCTTAATGGTCTACTTGCTCAAAGTGCTTAGTGATATGCTCCAAATCCCTCAACCAATTTCCAAATTCCAAATATGTCCTAAACCTGAAGTTAAACTCGGCCCCACCGATTTGATTCATCCCGCGCCACCGAGTTCACTTGACATAGCCATAGCTAGAAACCCTAATCAGTCCGGTATCACCGATGGGATCTCGGTCTCAATGAGATGGGCTTGCAAACTCTCTGTTGCCCGTTGCAATTATTTCGGTCTCACCGAGTTTGCCTGACCAACTCTATGTTTGCTTATTACTGAAATAGGTCTCACTGAGTTGAAGTAATCGGTCAAACCGAGATCAAGTTTCACCCTAACCCTAGCACATCGGTCCCACCGAGTTGTGTAGGGGAACGCAGTATTTCAAAAAAATCCTACGATCATGCAAGATCTATCTAGAAGATGCATAGCAACAAGAGGGGAGAGTGTGTACATGTACCCTCGTAGACCGAAAGCGGAAGCGTTTAGTAACGCGGTTGATGTAGTTGATCGTCTTCATGATCCAACCGATCCAAGTACCGAACGTATGGCACCTCCGTGTTTAGCACACGTTCAACATGATGACGTCCCTCGAGCTCTTGATCCAGTTGAGGACGAGGGAGAGTTCCGTCAGCACGACGGTGTGGCGATAGTGATGATGAAGTTACCGGCACAGGGCTTAGTCTAAGCACTACGACGATATGACTGAGGTGGTAAACTATGGAGGGGGCACCGCACACGGCTAAGAGATTGTCTGTTGTGCTTTAGGGTGCCCCCTGCCCACATATATAAAGGGGGAGGAGGCCAGCCAGGGGGGGCGTGCCATAGGGGAGTCCAACTAGGATTCCCAATCCTAGTTGGAGTCCCCTTCCTTTTCAAAGAGGGGGAGAGAGGAAAGGAGGAACAGAGGGAGAAGGAAAGAGGGGGGTGTCGGTGTCAAAACCGGCGGATCTTGGGTAGGGGGTCCCGAACTGTGCGTCTGAGGATCGAAGGTAACAGGAGACAGGGCACATGACGTTTACCCAGGTCCGGGCCCTCTTGATGGAGGTAATACACTACTTACTGCTTGATTGACATTGATGAGTATAGGGGTTACAAGAGTTGATCTACCTCAAGATCGTATTGGCTAAACCCTAAATGTTTAGCCTGTATGGTTATGATTGCCTCTACGGACTAAACCCTCCGGTTTATATAGACACCAGAGGGGACTAGGGGTGCACAGAGTCGGGTTACAGAGAAAGGAGTTCATATCCGAACGCCAGGCTTGCCATCCACATAAAGGAGAGTCTCATCTGGACATGGGGGAAGGCCTTCAGTCTTGTATCTTCACGGCCCATTAGTCCGGCCCATGTCACATAGCCCGGACACCCGAGGACCCCCTAATCCAGGACTCCCTCAGTAGCCCCTGAACCAGGCTTCAATGACGATGTGCCCGGCGCATAGATTGTCTTCGGCATTGCAAGGTGGGTTCCTCCTCCGAATACTCCAAACTAGTTAAACAAAAAGAACTATATTCGGCTCTGTATAATAGTTATAATCCTGAACCATAAGGACAAAATACTTAAATAATAATAAGTCATGTCTACTGACAGCTTTTTTGGCGAGACGTTATGTTCTGGCCTTATTATTATTTCGAACCGTTTTTAGCCTCCTGCTTCACGTTTCGAGGCGTGGTCTTCATTGACACGTCTTGTCAAAGCAGAGATCGTGTCCCCTTATTGCGGGATTCTCATCAATACGAGTTTGGGTAATCCAACCGTGCCATTGATACGTCTCCGTCGTATCTATATTTTTTGATTGTTCCATGCCAATATTCTACAACTTTCATATACTTTTGGCAACTTTTTATACTATTTTTGGGACTAACATATATTGATCCAGTGCCCAGTGCCAGTTCCTGTTTGTTGCATGTTTTTTGTTTTGCATAAAATCCATATCAAACGGAGTCCAAACGGGATAAAAACTGACGGAGATTTTTTTGGAATATATGTGAATTTTGGGAAGTGAAATCAACGTGAGACGATGCTCGAGGGGCCCACGAGGCAGGGGGCGCCCCTGACCCTCATGGACACCCCATAAGGCGGTTGGTGCCCTTCTTTCGTCTCAAGAAAGCCAATATCCGGATAAAAATTGTGTCCAAAATTCAGCCCAATCGGAGTTACGGATCTCCGGAAATATAAGAAACGGTGAAAGGGCAGAATCTGGGAACGCAAAAACAGAGAGAGACAGATCCAATCTCGGAGGGTCTCTCGCCCCTCCCATGCCATGGAGGCCATGGACTAGAGGGGAAACCCTTCTCCCATCTAGGGATAAGGTAAAGGAAGAAGAAGAAGAAGAAGAAGAAGAAGAAGAAGAAGAAGAAGAAGGGGCTCTCCCCCCTCTCTCCCGGTGGCGCCGAAACACCGCCGGGGCCATCATCATCACCGCAATCTACACCAACAAATTCACCGCCATCATCACCAACTCTTCCCCCCTCTATGCAACGGTGTAACCCCTCTTTTACCCGTTGTAATCTCTAGTTAAACATGGTGCTCAACGCTATATATTATTTCCCAATGACGTATGGCTATCCTATGATGTTTGAGTAGATCCGTTTTTTCCTATGGGTTAATTGATGATCGTGATTGGTTTGAGTTGCATGTTTTACTAGTGGTGCTGTCCTATGGTGCTCTCCGTGTCGTGCAAGCGTGAGGGATCCCCGCTGTAGGGTTTGCAATATGTTCATGATTTGCTTATGGTGGGTGGCGTGAGTGATAGAAACATAGACCCGAGTAAGCATGTTGTTTGCGTATGGGAATAAAGAGGACTTGATGCCCTATAATGCTATGGTTGGGTTTTGCCTTAATGATCTTTAGTAGTTGCGGATGCTTGCTAGAGTTCCAATCATAAGTGCATATGATCCAAGAAGAGAAAGTATGTTAGCTTATGCCTCGCCCTCAAATAAAATTGCAATAATGATTACCGGTCTAGTTATCGATTGCCTAGGGACAAATAACTTTCTTGTGTGACAACAAGCTCTCTACTAAAACTAACTTAGTTGTGTCTTCATCTAAACAACCCCTACTTTTTATTTACGCGCTCTTTATTATCTTGCAAACCTATCCAACAACACCTACAAAGTACTTCTAGTTTCATACTTGTTCTAGGTAAAGCAAACGTTAAGCGTGTGTAGAGTTGTATCGGTGGTCGATAGAATTTGAGGGAATATTTGTTCTACCTTTAGCTCCTCGTTGGGTTCGACACTCTTACTTATCGAAAGAGGCTACAATTGATCCCCTATACTTGTGGGTTATCAAGACCTTTTTCTGGCGCCGTTGCCAGGGAGCAATAGTGTGGGGTGAATATTCTCGTGTGTGCTTGTTTGCTTTATCACTAAGTAATTTTTATTTGCTGTTCTAAGTTGTTCTCTATCTTTAGTTATGGATATGGAACACAAAATACCAAAAAAATAGGTTTACTTGCTACTCATGGAGATGGGGAACCTCCTAAACCCCTCGATGCTCATTATGTGAAAGATATTATGTACTACTTTGATAATCTTGAGAAAACCCTATTCAACTTTATAATGGGAGTAACATTGGATCAACTTGAATAATTTAGGGATTATCGCTTGACTCAAAAAGGAAAACTATCATGGTATCAAATTTATATGTTGCATTGGTATGCTCGGCAACTATGCTTGAGATATGAATATACTTGTTGCCCTAGGATGAAGGCTCCACATCTTCCCTTTTCATGTGAATTTAATGATGATGAAACCTTGGCTTCTTATGCTAATGGTATATATGATTATTATGATGTGGAACAAATAGAAGAATTCGTTGCTTTTATGGGTGCTTATGAAATTGAATCTTTGTTTAAAGAGTTTGAAGATTTTTGATGATTCAGTTTATAGACCTGAAAATTTAGCTATCCTTAAATATTGCTATGAGAATTATAAATACAATTATGATATTGATGAATTTATTGAGAAAGTCTCCGCTGTCCGAGAAGAGACTAATATTTTGCAGGAGTCTATGGAAGAAGAAATTGATGAAATTGTGAGCTCATTGGATGAAAAAGATGATGAGGAGAGCGAAGAACAAAAGGAGGAAGAGCGAATTAGCTACCCGTGCCCACCTTCTAATGAGAGTAACTCTTAAACGCATACATTGTTTAATTTCCCTTCGTGCTTACTGATATGTCTCCAACGTATCTATAATTTTTGATTCTTCCATGCTATTATATTATCTATTTTGGATGTTAATGGGCTTTATTTTACACTTTTATATTATTTTTGGGACTAACCTACTAACCCAAGGCCCTGTGCAAATTGTTGTTTTTTTGCCTATTTTAGTGTTTCGCACAAAAGGAATATCAAACGGAATGAAACCTTCGGGAGAGTTATTTTTGGAACAAACGTGATCCAGAGGACTTGGAGTAGACGTCAATCAACCAACGAGGTGGCCACGAGGCAGGGGGCGCGCCTACCCCCTGGGCGCGCCCTTCCCCTCGCGGGCCCCTCGTGGCTCCACCGACCTACTTCTTCCTCCTATATATATTCATATACCACGAAAACATCCGGGAGCACCACGAAACCCTATTTCCACCGCTGCAACCTTCTGTACCCAAGAGATCCCATCTTGGGGCCTTTTACGGAGCTCCGCCGGAGGGGGCATAGATCACGGAGGGCCTCTACATCAACTCCATGTCCCCTCCGATGATGTGTGAGTAGTTTAGTTCAGACCTTCGGGTCCATAGCTATTAGCTAGATGGCTTCTTCTCTCTCTCTGCATCTCAATACAAAGTTCTCCTCGATCTTCTAGGAGATCTATTCGATGTAACTCTTTTTGCGGTGTGTTTGTCGACATCCGATGAATTGTGGGTTTATGATCAAGTCTATCTATGAACAATATTTGATTCTTCTCTGAAATCTTTTATGTATGATTGGTTATCTTTGCAAGTCTCTTCGAATTATCAGTTTGGTTTGGCCTACTAGATTGATCTTTCTTGCAATGGGAGAAGTGCTTAGCTTTGGGTTCAATCTTGCGGTGCTCGATCCCAGTGACAGAAAGGGAAACGACACATATTGTATTGTTGCCATCGAGGATAAAAATATGGGGTTTATACCATATTGCTTGAGTTTATCCCTCTACATCATGTCATCTTACCTAATGCGTTACTCTATTCTTATGAACTTAATACTCTAGATGCATGCTGGATAGCGGTCGATGTGTGGAGTAATAGTAGTAGATGTAGGCAGGACTCGGTCTACTTGTCACGGACGTGATGCCTATATACATGATCATGCCTATATATTCTTATAATTATTCGCTTTTCTATCAATTGCTCGACAGTAATTTGTTCACCCACCGTAATACTTTGCTATATTGAGGGAAGCCACTAGTGAAATCTATGGCCCCCGGGTCTATTCTCCATTATATTAATCTCCCGTCAACAGGTTATTTTCTGGCACCGTTTATTTTGCAATCTTTAATTTCAATCTATATCATAAAAATACCAAAAATATTTATCTTATCATTATTATCTCTATCAGATCTCACTCTCGTAAGTGACCGTGAAGGGATTGACAACCCCTTTTATCGCATTGGTTGCGAGGTTCTTATTTGTTTGTGTAGGTACGAGGGACTTGCATGTAATCTCCTACTGGATTGATACCTTGGTTCTCAAAAACTGAGGGAAATACTTACGCTACATTGTTGCATCACCCTTTCCTCTTCAAGAGAAAATCAACGCAATGCTCAAGAGGTAGCAAGAAGGATTTCTGGCACCGTTGCTGGGGAGATCTACGCACAAGTCAAGACATACCAAGTACCCATCACAAACTCTTATCCCTCGCATTAGATTATTTGCCATTTACCTCTCATTTTCCTCTCCCCCACTCCACCCTTGCCGTTTTATTTGCCCTCTTTTTCCGTCCCCATTCTCTTTTCCAGTTCGTCTCTTTTCGCTTGCCTCTTGTGTGCTTGTGTGTTGGATTTTTTGTCACGATGGCTCAAGATAATGCTAAATTGTGTGACTTTTCTAATACCAACAATAATGATTTTATTAGCACTCCGATTGCTCCTCTTACCGATGCTGAATCTTGTGAAATTAATACTGCTTTGCTGAATCTTGTCATGAAAGACCCGTTTTCCGGCCTTCCTAGTGAAGATGCCACTACCCATCTAAACAACTTTGTTGATTTGCGTGATATGCAAAATAAGAAAGATGTGGATAATGATATTGTTAAATTGAAGCTATTTCCGTCTTCTCTTAGAGACCGTGCTAAAACTTGGTTTTTGTCTTTGCCTAAAAATAGTATTGATTCATGGAATAAGTGCAAAGATGCTTTTATCTCTAAGTATTTTCCTCCCGCTAAGATGGTCAAGTCCTGGAAACAGCCTCTTACAGAAATGTAGGGAAAGGCTGCGTACTATAGACCCAAAGTGGTCGGACCCTTCCCTGGACCCTGCGCAAGCGGGAGCTACATGCACCAGGTTGCCCTTTAAGATCATAACTCTTAGAAATGATATTATGAATTTGAAGCAACTTGATAATGAACATGTTGCACAAGCTTGGGAGAGGATGAAATTAATGATACGCAATTGCCCTACACATGGTTTGAATCTTTGGATGATTATACAAAAAAATTATGCCGGATTGAATTTTGCTTCTAGAAATCTTTTAGATTTGGCCGTGGGAGGCACTTTTATGGAAATCACTTTAGGAGAAGCTTCTAAACTCCTAGATAATATTATGGTTAATTATTCTCAATGGCACACTGAAAGATCTACTAGTAAAAAGGTTCATGCAATAGAAGAAATTAATGTTTTGAGTGGAAAGATGGATGAACTTATGAAATTGTTTGCTAATAAGAGTGTTTCTTCTGATCCTAATGATATGCCTTTGTCTACTTTGATTGAGAATAATAATGAATCTATGGATGTGAATTTTGTTGGTAGGATCAATTTTGGTAATAACGCATATAGAGGTAATTTTAATCCTAGGCCGTTTCCTAGTAATTCCTCTAATAATTATGGTAATTCCTACAAAAATTCTTATGGAAATTATAATAAGATGCCCTCTGATTTTGATTCTAATATTAAAGAATTAATTAGTTCGCAAAAGAGTTTCAATGCTTTGATTGAAGAAAAATTGTCTAAGATTGATGAGTTGGCTAGGAACGTGATAGAATTTCTCTTGATGTTGATTCTTTGAAACATAGATCTATTCCACCTAAGCATGATATCAATGAGTCTCTCAAATCTATGAGAATTTCCATTGATGAGTGCAAAGAAAGAACCACTAGGATGCGTGCTAAAAAGATTGCTTTGTGAAAGCGTGTTCTTCTAGTTTCCATGATAATAATGATGAAGATCTAAAAGTTATTGATGTGTATCCTATTAAATCTTTGTTTTGCAATATGAATATTGATAATTATGGGACTGGAGATGAGTCAACTTTAGTTAGAAGGCGTCCCAATGATTCGGAGTTTTTAGATCTTGATGCAAAAATTGATAAAAGTGGGATGGGAGAGGTCAAAACTTTACATAGCAATGAACCCACTATCTTGGATTTCAAGGAATTTAATTATGATAATTGTTCTTTAATAGATTGTATTTCCTTGTTGCAATCCATGCTAAATTCTCCGCATGCTTATAGTCAAAATAAAGCTTTTACTAAACATATCGTTGATGCTTTAATGCAATCTTATGAAGAAAAACTTGGATTGGAAGTCTCTATCCCTAGAAAACTTTATGATGAGTGGGAACCTACTACTAAGATTAAAATTAAAGATCATGAATGCTATGCATTGTGTGATTTGGGTGCTAGTGTTTCCACGATTCCTAAAACCTTGTGTGATTTGCTAGGTTTTCGTAAATTTGATGATTGTTCTTTAAACTTGCATCTTGCGGACTCCACTATTAAGAAACCTATGGGAATAATTAATGATGTTATTATTGTTGCAAATAGGAATTATATTCCCATGGATTTCATTGTTCTTGATATTGATTGCAATCCTACATGTCCTATTATTCTTGGTAGACCTTTCCTTGAAACGATTGGTGTAATTATTGATATGAAGGAAGGGAATATTAGATTACAATTTCCGTTAAGGAAGGGCATGGAACACTTTCCTAGAAAGAAAATTAAATTACCTTATGAATCTATTATGAGAGCCACTAATGGATTGCATACCAAAGATGATAATGCATAGATCTATCCTTGCTTTTATGCCTAGCTAGGGGCGTTAAACGATAGCGCTTGTTGGGAGGCAACCCAAATTTATTTTGTTCCTTGATTTTTGATGTTAGTAATAAGTAATTCATCTATCCTCTGTTTAGATGTGGTTTTATGATTTTAGTTAGTGTTTGTGCCAAGTAGAACCTTTGGGAAGACTTGGGGAAGGTCTTTGCGATCTTGCTGTAAAAAAAGAGAAACTTTAGCGCTCACAAGATTAGCTGCCATTTTTTACTGGAGAGTGCTATTTAGTTAATTCTTTTTGAAGATGATTAATAGATAAATTACTCACGTCCAAGAATTTATTGTAGAATTGTTGGGGTTCCAGAAGTATTCGAAACCTACAGATTACTACAGACTATTCTGTTTTGACAGATTCTGTTTTTCATGTGTTGTTTGCTTATTTTAATGAATCTATGGCTAGTATTTGAGTGTATGAACCATAGAGAAGTTGGAATACAGTACGTTTAACACCAATATAAATAAAGAATGAGTTCATTGCAGTACCTTAAGTGGTGGTTTGTTTTCTTTTACTAACGGAGCTCATGAGATTTTCTGTTTAAGTTTTGTGTTGTGAAGTTTTCAAGTTTTGGGTAAAGAGCCTAAGCTTGGGGATGCCCAAGGCTCCCCAAGGTAAAATTCAAGGACAACCAAAAGCCTAATCTTGGGGATGCCCCGGAAGGCATCCCCTCTTTCGTCTTCTTCTATCGGTAACTTTACTTGAGGCTATATTTTTATTCACCACATGATATGTGTTTTGCTTGGAGCGTCTTGTATGATTTGAGTCTTTGCCTTTTATTTTACCACAATCATCCTTGTTGTACACACCTTTTGGGAGAGACACACATGAGTCGGAATTTATTAGAATACTCTATGTGCTTCACTTATATCTTTTGAGCTAAATAATTTTGCTCTAGTGCTTCGCTTATATCTTTTATAGCACGGCGGTGGTTCTATTTTATAGAAATTATTGATCTCTCATGCTTCACTTATATTATTTCGAGAGTCCTTTAAAATAGCATGGTAATTTGCTTTGGTTATAAATTTAGTCCTAACTAGTAGAATGCCCGTGGGTTGCTACGGGCTTTTGAAATATTTTCCTTGAGTTATGTGAACATCATTGAACTTACTCATCGGAATACCAGTTGGAAATAAATGTTGCCATAAACATTTATCGTAATTCCACCTGTTTTGCTTTATTTTGAGTGCATCGTTGTTGTGGGATATCATCACTTGCACATCTTTTTGTTGTATAAAACATGGTGAATTTTTGTACCCTTCCAATGACGTCGCCCCAAAAACCCTCTGAATGGGTTTCTTTTTGAACCCCGACATAATCCATCTCCATCTCTCTCATATTCTATAAAATTATATATATATATATATATAGAAATATACCTTTTGAGTATTGTATCATGTGCAACATACATACAAAGAATAACAATTATTTGCATGCACCTCTTTTGGTTGTGTAAAACTCGTTGAATTCTTAGCCCCTCCATCATCGTTACATCAGGGTCTTTGTCAGTTGACATCTCCGAAGCACAATCAAATCTATCATTTTTTTATGACCTACAGAGGTATTCTAATATAAACAAAGATTAGAATATATTTTTTATGATGGTGGTATGGAAAATATATATTCATTGGAGAAATCCAAGAAATGAGCCGTTTCTAGTAGATTGAGTGGCATCCCAATTTTAATAATTTTAGGCTCACCTATAAATCACATGTTGATGGTTATTCTCACGAATATCTACTATTTAGGCTATGTGGTATATTGCCCATAAAAAACTATGTTACATTTCTCCACGAGCAAAGAACGGATCCCCCCTTTATGTAATGATAGTCGGTCATCCGTAATTTTTTGGATATGTTTAAGTAATTTATTGAGAAAATATTTTATGTTATTGTAAATATATATAGTGTACAGGTATAAATAAAGCTTTATTTTTATGATATTCCCATTATACCCCTCCTATACGACTTGCTGTCCTCTCCCGAACGACCGCACTCTATCCACTCCCTCTCCACACCACTCACTCTCTTGTTCCCCTCCCTCTCTAGATCCATAGACTTCACCGGCGTCGCTCACTCTCCGCTCTCTGCCCTCGCCCCCACAACCAACAGAATCGGCGACCTCATCTCCCATCCCTCCACCCTTTCATCCCTCCCCTCTTCTCATCAAAATTAGTGAAGGGGGGGGATCGAGAGACCAGATGATTGCCTGATCCGCCCACAAACCGGCGAACAACATCACGCCAAGGTCACCAACGCCATCGTGAAATGACTTGCTTCTTCCACCTCGACAAACTTGCTCGCGCACCAAGATATGAGAGGGGGCCTTCTACTTCTCCCTCGCTCATCACCCCTTTGGCCAAACCATGGATCAACCTTCCTCTACTCTGACCCATGCCATGGACTGAGCTCACTTCCCTCCTCAAGGTCATCTCTTCACCCCTTTCCTCGTGTGGCATGTTGCACCGCTAACCCTCACCTTATCTCCCTCCCTTTCCTCCCATATCGAGACATGCATGTGTTTCTGCTTGGCCGCTTCACCTCACCGCCGCCTTCATCTCCTTATACAATGTTGTATCCGCCGCCTTCTGCCAGCTGTAGAAGAGCGTGTTCGATTCTTGAACCTACAAAATATAAAGTGCTAAGGTCGATAAGTATGAATTTCTCTTGTCCCTAGTACTATATTTTTATACATGCTTATTGCATAACCAACCTGTGTGTCGTAGTGTACTGTGGACTTGCTGAGTTACTCGACCTTGAGCTTGTCAGTTTGGCAGAGCACGTTCTTCGTCTTAACCTCCATCTGCAGCTCGGCATCGCGGATGGCGACAACCTTAGCAGCCTCAACCTCGGCGACCTTGGCCTGCCAGTCCCAACCTTCCACTTCATGGCGAGGTCGGTCATTGAGGCGGCGTTGTCAGCCTTCCTAGTGTTCTCAAACACCCGCACCTCCGCCTTGAACTTGGCCTTCTCCTTGAGCACCTCGCCCTGCTGCCGCACAGAGAGCACCTTGTTCTCGGTGTCCACCTTGGCGGCGTTCTGGCACGTGAGGCCATCCCGCTCCACAAACATCCACCTTGGCCCTGCTCGCTGCCTCCTGCTGTGTCTTCTCGCCGAGGTAGGAGAAGTACTCATGCCCCGGCACGTCCACCAGCTGCTTCACGGTGGCATTGTAGATGAAGAGGTCGAATTGGTCCAGCTCCTTCTGCACGCTGCTGAACACCTCCTGCTTGAACTTTTTGGTGCAGGTGAAGATCTCGTCCATGGTCAGCTGCATCACCAGCATCCGGGCCTCACCCTCGATCAGCCCTTTAGCCCTTCACCATGTCGTGCCCGTGGCTCCTACCATACGAGTGCAACAGTGCGATCAACTTCACGTGGAGTAGGAGCTTCGCTTCGACGGTGGGCAGGGCTGGACGTACCGCTCGTGGCTCAATCAGTGTTTGACACGCTCGGTCCTGGCTTGTTAGAGAAAATGGATGATCTGGTCTGCTAAAATCGACCTGGAAAATTGTCGGTCTGATCCGGTCTGGTCTTCAACCGGTCCGACCAAGAGGACTGAGAAAAAATGTCACTGTCGCCGCCATTCGTTCTCAGCATGCCGACCGGCAGCCCCCGGGTAAACTACCATGTCCCCAAGCTTCCCCTCTCCTCCTTTTCTCTCCTCCCCATGCAACATAGCCTCTCGCCGCCGCTGTCGTGCATGCACCATTGGCGATCTCGAGTTCTCAACTTGGCGCTGGCAGCGTTCTAGCTGCGGGTTTCACTGTCATGGCAGCGACCGTTTTAGCACAGCACACATGCAGGCCATCAACTGGGGAAAACAGTTGATTGGGTGTGAACTTCAAATCGTGCGAGAATCGCTCTGCCGTGATTTCCGCGTGAGATTTAATAGCCTCCGCCTATAATCATGCACCATGATCCTACGCTGTCGTTTTCTTTGTTGAAGCATATGTTCAGGTCCACCTACCGCCACGTGATTCTCTCTCTCCCATTGCTCTCTCTGTAACAACCTTTCCTTATCATCTGTTTCTTTATCGCGAGTAAAGGATTAGCAAGGTCGCTCAGGAGTTAGTTCGGTTACTGGCCGCACCTACCTGCGTATATCTTGTATAAATGTATACCTTTATAACTGAATATGACTGCTTTCAGTTGTGTTGGTGTGTTCACTTTCTGCACTTCTATTCAGTCAAACAAGAAATAGGAAGTACATAAGAAACATGGCTTGATCCGAAAATCACGGCACCGTTTGACAACAAACTGAATGTCATGTTTTTTCATGGTTAATCCGCTAATTATGGCAAGGCCCGAACACAAAAAAACATGGGTCATGAAAAAACTATCTAATGAAAAGGATAACATGACGTTCATACCCAAAGGTTCATGGCTAACAGCCGCGCACTTGCCACGGCACATCACCGACCTCACCGCTGGCGCTCCCGCATGTCCACCACCTCGCCACAGCACCCGCACACGCAGCTCACCTCGCCCCTGCCCCAACACGTTGACGTCGGTGGTGGTTGGCCGGTCCAAATGGTGGCTCGATGAGGGACCGAACCAACCCGGACCGTGTCGCCTTTGTAGCGTCGCCGAGTTCCAGGGTGGTCACCTGGAGACCAATGGTGAAGACGGCGGGCAGGACGAAGGGCAGCTTCTTGGAGCTCTACCAATACACATGCCTTCTTCACCAGCGTTAAGTCCTCGATGCCCCAGCCAGTGATGGCCAGGTACTACGACGCGTACGCGGTGATGAAGCTCGCCGTTGACTGTTTTGCCGGTTGTATTGTTAGGTTTTCTTTCCTTCTTACCTACATAGGACATAGGAGTGTTGACCGATCAAAGGAAATAAATAGAACCTATTAGTACATATAGCAAAAATCCCTGTGCGATGCAACGAACCTATCAAACTTGTTTTACGTGATCTCGGTTTATGTAATCAATTAATTACGTGATCCCTGTTGTATGTTCTTTCTCTATTCCAAAATTCCACTCACGCGAGTAAGAAGTATTTCACTGTCTTATGCAAGTATTTCAGTGCATACATATGCTACTCGTTCGTAATTGCAACCTGAACAGAGTAAAAAAATCGGTTTGGTGCATGGATGGATTGATGGGAACACACTATCTAATGAAAAGGATAAGAATCACATTGGCATGCATAGGTGATTTGAAATTTTAAAAATATAGCATCTACATCTGCGCATCATGAGGAACAATTCCAGAGAAAAAAATTGATCCAGTCAAGTGTATCTTTGGATATTTCATTATCCACTTAGGCCATATTAGTATTACTTCCCACGTGGTGCACATCATCCTGATGCATGGGTGTGCCTCGGCCCTTACATTGTAAATGTTATTATTGCAGGAAGAGCACACATTCATAAGCTAACGGTTTCACAATGCGTTCTTGCTGATAGTAGTTGAACCAAATGAAAGGATGGACAAGCAGATTGATTAAGGAACTCTAGGTAATACTTCATGCCGTAAGCATTGGATCAAAAGTTAATTTGTAAGTAACAAAGAAAAGGCCTAGAAGAATAGTTCTACCTAAATAAAGTTTACTGCTGCACATGAGCAGATCCACACGAAGTAGAGGGGAGGTGGAGCAGGCCGGTAACCAGGGGAAGGAGCAGAGTGGAATAAGATTTACACCGCCGTCTCCACTCGATATGGTGTCTTCGCCGCATCTGTGGAGGCGCTACGGCTCCGCCTCAGATGGTGCTCGTGGCTATGGTGAAGAGGAGGGGCGACGCATGGGCGAAAAGGCAGGCGGTGCTCGTGGCCAAAAAAGTGGGTCGTTCGAGCTGCGGGAGGGAGGAGGGTATCGCCGGGAGGCGGCGAGATCGGTGGGCGGCGGTGATGGCGTCCAAGTAGGGAAGTTGAGGTAGGGCACTGTGTTTTTTTAGGGGAGTTGCTTGTGAAAATAACGTGCGGCGACGACGTAGCGAGCAGATCCCCTTAAAAAAGACGTAGCGAGCGGATTCGTAGGAATGGATACGATTGGTGATGTTGATAAATAGTGGTGAATGTTGGCCTAATTTACTATCATCATGCATGGAAACGAATCATCAAGAAAAAGAATACTTCCTATTACTACGCTCATAGGAAGCTTCCTAATCTCTGCTAGAAACAGTTTCTGCCCAAACAAGGAAGGAAAGTTATGGACGTGATTTAGAAGGAAACAAATGTTATAAAGATTAATTAATTTAGATGTGATCTTTAGAAATTGATTGTGATTGATTATTTTACATAAAGCCATTACTGAATAATTTGCGTCGGTATGGAAAGTTCTGATCCGTTCAATTTTTTTCGTTGTGTGAGAGGGTGATGCGAAAATAAACCGATGGAGTGAGGGGAAGGGACGAAAAAAATCTAGGAAAAAAAACCAGCGAAGGTGGGAGGAGGTACCAAAAAAACCATGGTAGGTGGGATGAAAATAAACCCAGAACGGAGACTACCAACTAAGACATTAGGAGTGGAGATATGATAGGCATCCAAGATCGGTATAACAAAAACTTTCATAAAAAGTGCATTGAGTACTAGGAGAAGTTTGATACTTGATAATTGTTTTGAGATATAAAGGTGGTAATATTAGAGTGTGCTAGTTGAGTAGTTGTGAATTTGAGAAATACTTGTGTTGAAGTTTGCAAGTCCCGTAGCATGCACGTATGGTGACCGTTGTGTAACAAATTTGAAACATGAGGTGTTATTTGATTGTCTTCCTTATGAGTGGCGGTCGGGGACGAGCGATGGTCTTTTCCTACCAATCTATCCCCCTAGGAGCATGCGCGTAATGCTTGGTTTTTGATGACTTGTAGATTTTTGCAATAAGTATGTGAGTTCTTTATGACTAATGTTGAGTGCATGGATTATATGCACTCTGACCCTTCCATCACTGCTAGCCTCTTTGGTACCGTGCATTGCCCTTTCTCACCTCGAGAGTTGGTGCAAACTTTGCTGGTGCATCCAAACCCCGTGATATGATACGCTCTGTCACACATAAACCTCCTTATATCTTCCTCAAAACAGCCACCATACCTACCTATTATGGCATTTCCATAGCCATTCCGAGATATATTGCCATGCAACTTTCCACCGTTCCGTTTATCATGACACACATCATCATTGTCATATTGCCTTGCATGATCATGTAGTTGACATCATATTTCTGGCAAAGCCACGGTTCATAATTCTTCATAAATGTCACTCTTGATTCATTGCCCTTCCTGGTACACCGCCGGAGGCATTCATATAGAGTCATACTTTGTTCTAGTATCAAGTTGTAATCATTGAGTTGCAAATAAATAGAAGTATGATGATCATCATTAATAGAGCATTCTCCCAAACCAAAAAGAAATAAAAATAAATAAAAAGGGGCAATGCTACTATCCTTTTTTCCACACTTGTGCTTCAAAGTAGCACCATGATCTTTATGATAGAGAGTCTCTTGTTTTGTCACTTTCATATACTAGTGGGAATTTTTCATTATAGAACTTGGCTTGTATATTCCAACAATGAGCTTCCTCAAATGCCCTAGGTCTTCGTGAGCAAGCGAGTTGGATGCACACCCACTTAGTTTATTTTGTTGAGCTTTCATACATTTATAGCTCTAGTGCATCCGTTGCATGGCAATCCCTACTCCTTGCATTGACATCAATTGATGGACATCTCCCTAGCCCATTGATTGGCCGCGTCGATGTGAGACTTTCTCCTTTTTTGTCTTATGCACATAACCCCCATCATCATATTCTATTCCACCCATAGTGTTATATCCATGGCCCACGCTCATGTATTGCGTGAAAGTTGAAAAAAGTTTGAGATTACTAAAGTGTGAAACAATTGCTTGGCTTGTCATCAGGGTTGTGCATGATGAGAGCATTCTTGTGTGACGAAAATGGAGCATGACCAAACTATATGATTTTGTAGGGATGAACATTCTTTTGCCATGTTATTTTGAGAAGACATAATTGCTTAGTTAGTATGCTTGAAGTATTATTATTTTTATGTCAATATTAGACTTTTGTCTTGAATCTTTCGGATCGAAATATTCATGCCAAAATAAAGAGAATTACATTGAGAATTATGCCAGGTAGCATTCCACATCAAAAATTCTATTTTTATCATTTACCTACTCGAGGACGAGCAAGAATTAAGCTTGGGGATGCTTGATACGTCTCCAACGTATCTATAACTTTTTATTGTTCCATGCTAGTATATTATCTGTTTTAGATGTTAATGGGCTTTATTTTACACTTCTATATTATTTTTGGGACTAACCTACTAACCCAAGGCCCAGTGCAAATTGCTATTTTTTTGCCTATTTCAGTGTTTCGCAGAAAAGGAATATCAAACGGAATGAAACCTTTGGGAGAGTTATTTTTGGAACAAACGTGATCTAGAGGACTTAGAGTAGACGTCAAGCAACCAACGAGGTGGCCACAAGGCAGGGGGCACGCCTACCCCCTGGACGTGCCCTCCCCCCTCGTGGGCCCCTCGTGGCTCCACCGACCTACTTCTTCCTCCTATATATATATCCAGGAGCACCATGAAACCCTATTTCCACCGCCGGAACCTTATGTACCCAAGAGATCCATCTTGGGGCCTTTTCCGGAGCTACGTCGGAGGGTGCATCGATCACGGAGGGCCTCTACATCAACTCCATGGCCCCTTCGATGATGTGTGAGTAGTTTACTTCAGACCTTCGGGTCCATAGCTATTAGCTAGATGGCTTCTTCTCTCTCTTTGAATCTCAATACAAAGTTCTCCTCGATCTTCTTAGAGATCTATTCGATGTAACTCTTTTTGCAGTGTGTTTTTCGAGATCCGATGAATTGTGGGTTTATGATCAAGTCTATCTATAACAATATTTGATTCTTCTCTAAAATCTTTTATGTATGATTGGTTATCTTTGCAAGTCTCTTCGAATTATCAGTTTGGTTTGGCCTACTAGATTGATCTTTCTTGCAATGGGAGAAGTGCTTAGCTTTGGGTTCAATCTTGCGGTGCTCGATCCCAGTGACAGAAAGGGAAACGACATGTATTGTATTGTTGCTATCGAGGATAAAAAGATGGGGTTTATATCATATTGCTTGAGTTTATCCCTCTACATCATGTCATCTTACCCAATGCGTTACTCTGTTCTTATGAACTTAATACTCTAGATGCATGCTGGATAGCGGTCGATGTGTGGAGTAATAGTAGTAGATGTAGGCAGGAGTCGGTCTACTTGTCACGGACGTGATGCCTACATACATGATCATGCCTAGATATTCTCATAATTATTCGCTTTTATATCAATTGCTCGACAGTAATTTGTTCACCCACCGTAATACTTATGCTATCTTGAGAGAAGCCACTTGTGAAACCTATGGCCCTCGGGTCTATTCTCCATTATATTAATCTCCCGTCAACAAGTTATTTTCTGGCACCGTTTATTTTGCAATCTTTAATTTCAATCTATATCATAAAAATACCAAAAATATTTTTCTTATCATTATTATCTCTATCAGATCTCACTCTCGTAAGTGACCGTGAAGGGATTGACAACCCCTTTATTATGTTGGTTGCGAGGTTCTTATTTGTTTGTGTAGGTACGAGGGACTTGCGTGTAGTCTCCTACTGGATTGATACCTCGGTTCTCAGAAACTGAGGGTAATACTTACGCTACTTTGCTGCATCACCCTTTCCTCTTCAAGGGAAAACCAACGCAGTGCTCAAGAGGTAGCACTTACCAAAGGATGATTGCTATGATGATTGTTATGATCCCGTTGATTCTTTCGAAATATCCCTTTTTGATGATGCTTGCTATGCTTGTGGCCAAGATGCCAATATGAATTATGCTTATGGAGATGAACTTGCTATAGTTATTTATGTTAAACCTGAAATTGTTGCTATTGCACCCACGCATGATAGTCCTATTATCTATTTGAATTCTCCCGACTACACTATATCGGAGAAGTTTGCCCTTGTTAAGGATTATATTGATGGGTTGCGTTTCACAACTACACATGATGATTTTGATAGATATAATATGCATGTGCTTGCTGCTCCTACTTGCAATTATTATGAGGGAGGAACTACATCTCCGCCTCTCCATATTTCCAATATGATAAAATTGCAAGAAACTTCTTATGCTATGCATTGGCCTTTACTTGATGTGCATGAATTGTTCTTGTATGACATGCCGATGCAGGAAGAGAGTTAGACTTCGTCATTGCTTGATATATGTTGCTTTGTGCTCACTACTAAATGCCAAATCATTTCTAATTCAAATTGGCTTTGATATACCTTGAGATCCGGGTGGATTCATTACTTGAGCACCTTATGCCTAGCTTAATGGCTTTAAAGAAAGCGCTGCCAGGGAGACAACCCAGAAGTTTTAGAGAGTCATTTATTTCTGTTGAGTGCTTTTATATAGTTTAAAAACAAAAAAATAAAGAGGGGAACCCAAAACTTTTCAAAAAGGAAAGTGAAAGTGAGAGAGACAAGCATTGTTGAAGTGGGAGAGCTCCTTGAACTTTGTTTATGCTCACGGAAACTTTGTGAATCTTGATTATAGAAACTTTTCAACAAAAATAATTATCCCCTTGTACAATTCCATTGTATTATAAAAATAATGTGCCAAGGTTTGCCTTTAGGATGTTTACATTGCTTGTTGGTTTGTGCGGTGCAGAACAGAAACTTTGGCTGTAGTGCACGATTTTACATTTTTTTACTGGAACGTCAAACGGTTCTGAAACTTTTTGCATTGTCTTTCTATAATTTTTTTTATTTTTCCTAATTATTTCAGGATTTTTGGAGTACTAGAGGTATGGTGAATGTTCAGATTACTATAGACTGTCCTGTTTAAGACATATTCTATTTTTGATGTATAGTTTGCTTGTTTTGATGAAACTTGTTGGGGAACGTAGTAATTTCAAAAAAAATCCTACGCACACGCAAGATCATGGTGATGCATAGCAACGAGAGGGGAGAGTGTTGTCTACGTACCCTCGTAGACCGGAAGTGGAAGCATTAGCACGACGCGTTTGATGTAGTCATACGTCTTCACGGCCCGACCGATCAAGCACCGAAACTACGGCACCTCCGAGTTCTAGCACGCATTCAGCTCGATGATGATCCCCGGACTCCGATCCAGCAAAGTGTCGGGGAAGAGTTCCGTCAGCACGACGGCGTGGTGACGATCTTGATGTTCTACCATCGCAGGGCTTCGCCTAAGCACCGCTACAATATTATCGAGGATTATGGTGGAGGGGGGCACCGCACACGGCTAAGAGATCAATGATCAATTGTTGTGTCTATGGGGTGCCCCCTGCCCCCGTATATAAAGGAGTGGAGGAGGGGGTCGGCCAAGGAGGGTGGCGCGCCCTAAGGGGGGAGTCCAACTCCCACAGGGAGTAGGACTCCCCTTTTTCCTATTAGGAGTAGGAGAGGGAAGGAAGAGGAAGGAGGGAGGAAGGAAAGGGGGGGCCGGCCCCCCTCCCAATTTGGATTGGGCTTGGGGGGGGGCCCTCCCTTGCTCCTTTCCCCTCCTTTCCACTAAGGCCCAATAAGGCCCATATACCTCCCGGGGGGTTCCGATAACCTCCCAGTGATCCGGTATTGTCCCAATCTCACCTGGAACCTTTCCGGTGTCCAAATATAGTCGTCCAATATATCGATCTTTATGTCTTGACTATTTCGAGACTCCTCATCAAGTCCGTGATCACATTCGGGACTCCGAACAACCATCGGTGCATCAAAATATATAAACTCATAATGAAACTGTCATCGTAACGTTAAGCGTGCGGACCCTACGGGTTCGAGAACAATGTAGACATGACCGAGACACGTCTCCAGAGTGGAACTTGGATGCTCATGTTGGCTCCTACATATTCTATGAAGATCTTTATCGGTCAAACCGCATAACAACATACGTTGTTCCCTTTGTCATCGGTATGTTACTTGCCCGAGATTCGATCGTTGGTATCTCAATACCTAGTTCAATCTCGTTACCGGCAAGTCTCTTTACTCGTTCCGTAACACATCATCCCGCAACTAACTCATTAGTTGCAATGCTTGCAAGGCTTATAGTGATGTGCATTACCGAGTGGGCCCAGAGATACCTCTCCGACAATCGGAGTGACAAATCCTAATCTCGAAATATGCC
Organism: Triticum aestivum; assembly: GCF_018294505.1. Taxonomy (NCBI): domain Eukaryota; kingdom Viridiplantae; phylum Streptophyta; class Magnoliopsida; order Poales; family Poaceae; genus Triticum; species Triticum aestivum. The sequence goes on from NC_057806.1 coordinate 341,600,213, forward strand.
AACCCAACAAGTACCTTCGGAGACACCTGTAGAGCACCTTTATAATCACCCAGTTACGTTGTGACGTTTGGTAGCACACAAAGTGTTCCTCCGGTAAACGGGAGTTGCATAATCTCATAGTCATAGGAACATGTATAAGTCATGAAGAAAGCAATAGCAACAAACTAAACGATCAAGTGCTATGCTAACGGAATGGGTCAAGTCAATCACATCATTCTGTAATGATGTGATCCCGTTAATCAAATGACAACTCATGTCTATGGCTAGGAAACATAACCATCTTTGATCAACGAGCTAGTCAAGTAGAGGCATACTAGTGACACTCTGTTTGTCTATGTATTCACACATGTATTATGTTTCCGGTTAATACAATTCTAGCATGAATAATAAACATTTATCATGATATAAGGAAATAAATAATAACTTTATCATTGCCTCTAGGGCATATTTCCTTCAGTCTCCCACTTGCACTAGAGTCAATAATCTAGTTCACATCACCATGTGATTTAATACCAATAGTTCACATCACCATGTGATTAACACCCATAGTTCACATCGACATGTGACCAACACCCAAAGGGTTTACTAGAGTCAATAATCTAGTTCACATCGCTATGTGATTAACACCCAAAGAGTACTAAGGTGTGATCATGTTTTGCTTGTGAGAGAAGTTTAGTCAATGGGTCTGCCATAATTAGATCCGTACGTATTTTGCTAATTTCTATGTCAACAATGCTCTGCACGGAGCTACTCTAGCTAATTGCTCCCACTTTCAATATGTATCCAGATTGAGACTTAGAGTCATCTGGATTAGTTTCAAAACTTGCATCGACGTAACCCTTTACGATGAACCTTTTGTCACCTCCATAATCGAGAAACATATCCTTATTCCACTAAGGATAATTTTGACCAATGTCCAGTGATCTACTCCTAGATCACTATTGTACTCCCTTGCCAAACTCAGGGCAGGATATACAATAGGTCTGGTACACAGTATGGCATACTTTATAGAACCTATGGCTGAGGCATAGGGAATGACTTTCATTCTCTCTCTATCTTCTACTGTGGTCAGGCTTTGAGTCTTACTCAATTTCACACCTTGTAACACAGGCAAGAACTCTTTCTTTGACTGTTCCATTTTGAACTACTTCAAAAACTTGTCAAGGTATGTACTCATTGAAAACTTATCAAGTGTCTTGATCTATCTCTATAGATCTTGATGCTCAACATGTAAGCAGCTTCACCGAGGTCTTTTTTTGAAAAATTCCTTTCAAACACTCCTTTATGCTTTGCAGAATAATTCTACATTATCTCCGATCAACAATATGTCATTCACATATACTTATCAGAAATGTTGTAGTGCTCCCACTCACTTTCTTGTAAATACAGGCTTCACCGCAAGTCTGTATAAAACTATATGCTTTGATCAACTTATCAAAGCGTATATTCCAACTCCGAGATGCTTGCACCAGTCCATAGATGGATCGCTGGAGCTTGCATATTTTGTTAGTACCTTTAGGATTGACAAAACCTTCTGGTTGCATCATATACAACTCTTCTTTAATAAATCCATTAAAGAATGCAGTTTTGTTTATCCATTTGCCAGATTTCATAAAATGCGGCAATTGCTAACATGATTCGGACAGACTTAAGCATAGATACGAGTGAGAAACTCTCATCGTAGTCAACACCTTGAACTTGTCGAAAACCTTTTTGCGACAATTCTAGCTTTGTAGATAGTAACACTACTATCAGCGTCTGTCTTCCTCTTGAAGATCCATTTAATCTCAATGGCTCGCCGATCTTTGGGCAAGTCAATCAAAGTTCATACTTTGTTCTTATACATGGATCTCATCTCAGATTTCATGGCCTCAAGCCATTTTGCGGAATCTGGGCTCATCATCGCTTCCTCATAGTTCGTAGGTTCGTCATGGTCAAGTAACATGACCTCCAGAACAGGATTACCATACCACTCTGGTGCAGATCTCACTCTGGTTTACCTACGAGGTTCGGTAGTAACTTGATCTGAAGTTACATGATCATCATCATTAGCTTCCTCACTAATTGGTGTAGTAGTCATAGGAACATATTTCTGTGATGAACTACTTTCAAATAAGGGAGTAGGTATAGTTACCTCATCAAGTTTTACTTTCCTCCCACTCACTTCTTTCGAGAGAAACTCCTTCTCTAGAAAGGATCCATTCTCAACAACGAATATCTTGCCTTCGGATCTGTGATAGAAGGTGTACCCAACATTTTCTTTTGGGTATCCTATGAAGATGTACTTCTCCGATTTGGGTTTGAGCTTATCAGGTTGAAACTTTTTCACATAAGCATTGCAACCTCAAACTTTAAGAAACGACAGCTTAGGTTTCTTGCCAAACCATAGTTCATACGGTGTTGTCTCAACAGATTTAGATGGTGCCCTATTTAACGTGAATGTAGCTGTCTCTAATGCATAACCCCAAAACGATAGCGGTAAATCAGTAAGAGACGTCATAGATCGCACCATATCTAATAAAGCATGGTTACGACGTTCGGACACACCATTACACTATGGTGTTCCAGGTGGCGTGAGTAGTGAAACTATTCACATTGTTTTAACTGAAGGCCAAACTCGTAACTCAAATATTTTACTTCTGCGATCATATCGTAGAAACTTTTATTTTGTTATGATGATTGTCCACTTCACTCTGAAATTCTTTGAACTTTTCAAATGTTTCAGACTTGTGTTTCATCAAGTAGATATACTCATATCTGCTCAAATCATCTGTGAAGATCAAAAAATAATGATACCTGCCGCGAGCCTTAACACTCATCGGACCGCATACATCAGTATGTATTATTTCCAATAAGTCAGTTGCTCGCTCCATTGTTCCGGAGAACGGAGTCTTAGTCATCGTGCCCACGAGGCATGGTTCGCAAGCATCAACTGATTCATAATCAAGTGATTCCAAAAGCCCATCAGCATGGATTTTCTTCATGCGCTTTACACCAATATGACCTAAACGGCACTGCCACAAATAAATTGCACCATCATTATTAACTTTGCATCTTTTGGTTTCAATATTATGAATATGTGTATCAGTACGATCGAGATCCAACGAACCATTTTCTTTGGGTGTGTAACCATATAGGTTTTATTCATGTAAACAGAACAACAATTTATTCTCTTACTTAAATGAATAACCGTATTGCAATAAAAATGATCAAATCATATTCATGCTCAACGCAAACACCAAATAACACTTATTTAGGTTCAACACTAATCCCGAAAGTATAGGGAGTGTGCGATGATGATCATATCAATCTTGGAACCACTTCCAACATACATCGTCACTTCACCCTTAACTAGTCTCTGTTCATTCTGCAAGTCCCGTTTCGAGTTACTACTCTTAGCAACTGAACCAGTATCAAATACCAAGGGGTTGCTACAAACACTAGTAAAATACACATCAATAATCTGTATATCAAATATACCTTTGTTCACTTTGCCATCCTTCTTATCCGCCAAATACTTGGGGCAGTTCCGTTTCCAGTGACCAGTCCCTTTGCAGTAGAAGCACTTAGTCTCGGGCTTAGGATCAGACTTGGGCTTCTTCACTTGAGCAGCAACTTGCTTGCAGTTCTTCTTGAAGTTCCCCTTCTTCCCTTTGCCCTTTTCTTGAAACTAGTGGTCTTGTCTACCATCAACACTTGATATTTTTCTTGATTTCTACCTTCGTTGATTTCAGCATTACGAAGAGCTTGGGAATCGTTTCCGTCATCCCTTGCATATCATAGTTCATCACGAAGTTCCACTAACTTGGTGATGGTGATTAGATAATTCTGTCAATCACTATCTTATCTGGAAGATTAACTCCCACTTGATTCAAGCGATTGTAGTACCCAGACAATCTGAGCACATGCTCACTGCTTGAGCTATTCTCCTCCATCTTTTAGCTATAGAACTTGTTGGAGACTTCATATCTCTCAACTCGGGTATTTGCTTGAAATATTAACTTCAACTCCTGGAACATCCATATGATCCATGACATTCTAGACGTCTTTGAAGTCCTGATTCTAAGCCGTTAAGCATGGTGCACTAAACTATCAAGTAGTCATTATATGGAGCTAGCCAAACGTTCATAATGTCTGCATCTACTCCTGCAATAGGTCTGTCACCTAGCGGTGCATCAAAGACATAATTCTTCTGTGCAGCAATGAGGATAATCCTCAGATCACGGATCCAATCCGCATCATTGCTACTAACATTTTTCAACATAATTTTTCTCTAGGAACACAATAAACTAGGAGCAACATCGCGAGCTATTGATCTACAACATAGATATACTAATACTACCAGGACTAAGTTCATGATAAATTAAAGTTCAATTAATCATATTACTTAAGGACTCCCACTTAGATAGACATCCCTCTAATCCTCTAAGTGATCACGTGATCCAAATCAACTAAACCATGTCCGATCATCACGTGAGATGGAGTAGTTTCAATGGTGAACATCACTATGTTGATCATATCTACTATATGATTCATGCTCGACCATTCGGTCTCCGTGTTCTGAGGCCATATCTGTTATATGATAGGCTCGTCAAGTTTAACCTGAGTATTCCGCGTGTGCAACTATTTTGCACCTGTTGTATTTGAACATAGAGCCTATCACACCCGATCATCATGTGGTTTCTCAGCACGAAGAAATTTCGCAATGGTGCATACTCAGGGAGAACACTTATACTTTGATAATTTAGTGAGGGATCATCTTATAATGCTACCGTCAATCAAAGCAAGATAAGATGCATAAAAGATAAACATCACATGCAATCAATATAAGTGATATGATATGGCCATCATCATCTTGTACTTGTGATCTCCATCTCCGAAGTATCGTCACGATCACCATCGTCACCGGCGTGACACCTTGATCTCCATCGTACCATCGTTGTCGTCTCGCCAATCTTATGCTTCCACGACTATCGCTACCGCTTAGTGATAAAGTAAAGCATTACAGCGCGATTGCATTGCATACAATAAAGCGACAACCATATGGCTCCTGCCAGTTGCCGATAACTCGGTTACAAAACATGATCATCTCATACAATAAAATTTAGCATCATGTCTTGACCATATCACATCACAACATGCCCTGCAAAAACAAGTTAGACGTCCTCTACTTTGTTGTTGCAAGTTTTACGTGGCTGCTACGGGCTTAGCAAGAACCGTTCTTACCTACGCATCAAAACCACAACGATAGTTTGTCAAGTTGGTGTTGTTTTAACCTTCGCAAGGACCGGGCGTAGCCACACTCGATTCAACTAAAGTTGGAGAAACTGACACCCGCCAGCCACCTGTGTGCAAAGCACGTCGGTAGAACCAGTCTTGCATAAGCGTACGCGTAATGTCGGTCCGGGCCGCTTCATCCAACAATACCGCCGAACCAAAGTATGACATGCTGGTAAGCAGTATGACTTATATCACCCACAACTCACTTGTGTTCTACTCGTGCATAACATTAACGCATAAAACCTAGGCTCGGATGCCATTGTTGGGGCACGTAGTAATTTCAAAAAATTTCCTACGCTCACTCAAGATCATGGTGATACATAGCAACGAGAGGGGAGAGTGTTGTCTACGTACCCTCGTAGACCGGAAGCGGAAGCGTTAGCACAACGCGTTTGATGTAGTCGTACGTCTTCACGGCCCGACCGATCAAGCACCGAAACTACGTCACCTCTGAGTTCTAGCACACGTTCAGCTCGATGAGGATCCCCGGACTCCGATCCAGCAAAGTGTCGGGGAAGAGTTCCGTCAGCACAACGACATGGTGACGATCTTGATGTTCTACCATCGCAGGGATTCGCCTAAGCACCGCTACAATATTATCGAGGATTATGGTGGAGGGGGGCACCGCACATGGCTAAGAGATCAATGATCAATTGTTGTGTCTATGGGGTGCCCCCTGCCCCCGTATATAAAGGAGTGGAGGAGGGGGCCGGCCAAGGAGGGTGGCGCGCCCTAAGGGGGGAGTCCAACTCCCACAGGGAGTAGGACTCCCCTTTTTCCTATTAGGAGTAGGAGAGGGAAGGAAGAGGAAGGAGGAAGGAAGGAAAGGGGGGGGGCGCCCCCTCCCTTGCTCCTTTCCCCTCCTTTCCACTAAGGCCCAATAAGGCCCATATACCTCCCGGGGGTTCCGATAACCTTCCGGTGATCCTGTATTGTCCCAATCTCACCTGGAACCTTTCCGGTGTCCAAATATAGTCGTCCAATATATCGATCTTTATGTCTCGACTATTTTGAGACTCCTCGTCAAGTCCTGATCACATCCGGGACTCCAAACAACCTTCGATACATCAAAATATATAAACTCATAATGAAACTGTCATCGTAACGTTAAGCGTGCAGACCCTACGGGTTCGAGAACAATGTAGACATGACCGAGACACGTCTCCGGTCAATAACCAATAGAGGAACCTGGATGCTCATATTGGCTCCTACATATTCTACGAAGATCTTTATCGGTCAAACCGCATAACAACATACGTTGTTCCCTTTGTCATCGGTATGTTACTTGCCCGAGATTCGATCGTTGGTATCTCAATACCTAGTTCAATCTCGTTACCGGCAAGTCTCTTTACTCGTTCCGTAACACATCATCCCGCAACTAACTCATTAGTTGCAATGCTTGCAAGGCTTATAGTGATGTGCATTACCGAGTGGGCCTAGAGATACCTCTCCGACAATCGGAGTGACAAATCCTAATCTCGAAATACGCCAACCCAACAAGTACCTTCGGAGACACCTGTAGAGAACCTTTATAATCACCCAGTTACGTTGTGACGTTTGGTAGCACACAAAGTGTTTCTCCGGTAAACGGGAGTTGCATAATCTCATAGGCACAGGAACATGTATAAGTCATGAAGAAAGCAATAGCAACAAACTAAACGATCAAGTGCTATGCTAACGGAATGGGTCAAGTCAATCACATCATTCTCTAATGATGTGATCCCATTAATCAAATGACAACTCATGTCTATGGCTAGGAAACATAACCATCATTGATCAACGAGCTAGTCAAGTAGAGGCATACTAGTGACACTATGTTTGTTTATGTATTCACACATGTATTATGTTTCCGGTTAATACAATTCTAGCATGAATAATAAACATTTATCATGATATAAGGAAATAAATAATAACTTTATCATTGCCTCTAGGGCATATTTTCTTCAAAACTATCAATTTCTATCAGTGGATTAAGCCATGGAAAAGTTATATTACAGTAGCTACAATGCAAAAACAAAATATGAATTGGTTTGCAACAGTACTTAGAGTAGTGATTTGCTTTATTATACTAACGAATCTTACCGAACTTTCTGTTAAGTTTTGTGTGATTGAAGTTTTCAAGTTTTGGGAGAGATCACGATGGATGAAGGAATAAGGAGTGGCAAGAGCCTAAGCTTGGGGATGCCCGAGGCACCCCAAGGAAATATTCAAGGACTCCCAAGTAACCAAGCTTGGGGATGCCCCGGAAGGCATCCGCTCTTTCTTCTAACGATCATCGGTAATTTCACTTGGAGCTATATTTTATTCATCACATGATATGCGTAAATCTTGGAGCGTCTTTTGCATTTAGTTTTCACTTTTCTTTGATGCACCATGCTGGTATGAGATAGTCCTTGGTTGATTTATAGAATGCTCATTGCACTTCACTTATATCTTTTGAGTATGGCTTTATAGAATGCTTCATGTGCTTCACTTATATCTTTTGAGGTTTGGATTGCCTGTTTCTCTTCACATAGAAAACCACCATTTGTAGAATGCTCTTTTGCTTCACTTATATTTGTTAGAGAGTGGGCATATCTTTTGTAGAAAGGATTAAACTCTCTTGCTTCACTTATATCTATTTAGAGAGATGACAGGAACTGGTCATTCACATGGTTAGTCATAAAATCCTACATAAAATTTGTAGATCACTGAATATGATATGTTTAATTCCTTGCAATAGTTTTGCGATATAAAGATGGTGATATTAGAGTCATGCTAGTGGGTAGTTGTGGATTGTAGAAATACTTGTGTTAAAGTTTGTGATTCCCGTAGCATGCACGTATGGTGAACCGTTATGTAACGAAGTTGGAGCATGAGGTATTTATTGATTGTCTTCCTTATGAGTGGCGGTCGGGGACGAGCGATGGTCTTTTCCTACCAATCTATCCCCCTAGGAGCATGCGCATAGTACTTTGTTTCGATGACTAATAGATTTTTGCAATAAGTATGTGAGTTCTTTATGACTAATGTTGAGTCCATGGATTATACGCACTCTCACCCTTCCATCATTGCTAGCCTCTTCGGTACGGTGCATTTCCCTTTCTCACCTCGAGAGTTGGTGCAAACTTCGCCGGTGCATGCAAACCCCGTGATACGATATGCTCTATCACACGTAAGCCTCCTTATATCTTCCTCAAAATAGGCACCATACCTACCTATTATGGCATTTCCATAGCCATTCCGAGATATATTGCCATGCAACTTCCATCATAATCATATACATAACTTGAGCATTTATTGTCATATTGCTTTGCATGATCATAAGATAGCTAGCATGATGTTTTCATGGCTTGTCTGTTTTTTGATGTCATTGCTACACTAGATTGTTGCACATCCCGGTACACCGCCGGAGGCATTCATATAGAGGCATATCTTTGTTCTAGTATCGAGTTGTAATATTGAGTTGTAACTAAATAAAAGTGTGATGATCATCATTATTAGAACATTGTCCCATGGTCAAAATAAAAGTGGCCAAAGAAGCCCCCCCCTCAAAAAGATAGAGGCCAAAGAAGCCTACAAAAAAAAAGAGAAGGGACAATGTTACTATCCTTTTACCACACTTGTGCTTCAGAGTAGCACCATGTTCTTCATATAGAGAGTCTCTTGAGTTATCACTTTCATATACTAGTGGGAATTTTCGTTATAGAACTTGGCTTCTATATTCCAACGATGGGCTTCCTCAAACGCCCTAGGTCTTCATGATCAAGCAAGTTAGATGCACACCCACTTAGTTTCAGTTTGAGCTTTCATACACTTATAGCTCTTAGTGCATCCGTTGCATGGCAATCCCTACTCCTCACATTGATATCAAGTGATGGGCATCTCCATAGCCCGTTGATTACCCACGTCGATGTGAGACTTTCTCCCTTTTTGTCTTCTCCACACAACCTCCACCATCATATTCTATTCCACCTATAGTGCTATGTCCATAGCTCACGCTCATGTATTGCGTGAAAGTTGAAAAAGTTTGAGAACCTCAAAAGTATGAAACAATTGCTTGGCTTGTCATCGGGGTTGTGCATGATTTGAATGCTTTGTGTGGTGAAGATGGAGCATAGCCAGACCATATGATTTTGTAGGGATAACTTTCTTTGGCCATGTTATTTTGAAAAGATATGATTGCTTTATTTGTATGCTTGAAGTATTATTATCGTAATGTCAAATGATACACTATTGCTTTGAATCACTCGTGTCTTAATATCCAGGCCATGATTAGATTACATGATCAAGATTATGCTAGGTAGCATTCCACATCAAAAATTATTATTTTTATCATTTACCTACTCGAGGATGAGCAAGAATTGAGCTTGGGGATGCTGATAAGTCTCCGTCGTATCTATAATTTTTGATTGTTCCATGCCAATATTCTACAACTTTCATATACTTTTGGCAACTTTTTATACTATTTTGGGACTAACATATTGATCCAGTGCCTAGTGCCAGTTCCTGTTTGTTGCATGTTTTTTGTTTCATAGAAAATCCATATCGAACGGAGTCCAAACGGGATAAAAACTGATGGAGATTTTTTTGGAATATATGTGAATTTTGGGAAGTGAAATCAACGCGAGACAATGCTCAAGGGGCCCACGAGGCAGGGGGCATGTCCCAGGGGGCAGGCGCGCCCCTGGCCCTCGTGGACACCCCGTAAGGCAGTTGGTGCCCTTTTTTCACCGCAAGAAAGATAATATCCGGATAAAAATTGTGTCCAAAATTCAGCCCAATCAGAGTTACGGATCTCCGGGAATATAAGAAACGGTGAAAGGGCAGAATCTGGGAACATAGAAACAGAGAGAGACAGAGAGACATATCCAATCTCGGAGGGGCTCTCGCCCCTCCCATGCCATGGAGGCCATGGACCAGAGGGGAAACCCTTCTCCCATCTAGGGAGAAGGTAAAGGAAGAAGAACAAGAAGAAGAAGAAGGGGGGCTCTCTTCCCCTCTCTCCCAGTGGCGCTGGAACGCCGCCAGGGCCATCATCATCACCGCAATCTACACCAACAAATTCACCGCCATCATCACCAACTCTTCCCCCTCTATGCAGTGGTGTAACCCCTCTTTTACCCGCTGTAATCTCTACTTAAACATGGTGCTCAACTCTATATATTATTTCCCAATGATGTATGGCTATCCTGTGATGTTTGAGTAGATCTGTTTTGTCCTATGGGTTAATTGATGATCGTGATTGGTTTGAGTTGCATGTTTTATTATTTGTGCTGTCCTATGGTGCTTTTCATGTCGCACAAGCGTGAGGGATCCCCAACGTAGGGTTTGCAATATGTTCATGATTTGCTTATGGTGGGTGGCGTGAGTGATAGAAACATAGACCCAAGTAAGTAGGTTGTTTGCGTATGGGAATAAAGAGGACTTGATGCCCTATAATGCTATGGTTGAGTTTTAACTTAATGATCTTTAGTAGTTGCGGATGCTTGCTAGATTTCCAATCATAAGTGCATATGATCCAAGAAGAGAAAGTATGTTAGCTTATGCCTCTCCCTCAAATAAAATTGCAATAATGATCACCGGTCTAGTTATCGATTGCCTAAGGACAAATAACTTTCTTGTGTGACAACAAGCTCTCTACTAAAACTAACTTAGTTGTGTCTTCATATAAACAACCCCTACTTTTTATTTACGCACTCTTTATTATCTTGCAAAACTATCCAACTACACCTACAAAGTACTTCTAGTTTCATACTTGTTCTAGGTAAAGCGAACGTTAAGCGTGCGTAGAGTTGTATTGGTGGTCGATAGAACTTGAGGGAATATTTGTTCTACCTTTAGCTCCTCATTGGGTTCGACACTCTTACTTATCGAAAGAGGCTACAATTGATCCCTTACACTTGTGGGTTATCAGCCATTTGCACGACCCCTTGGGAATAGGCGAGTTTTAAGGCTCGTGAGGAGGCGCCCAATATTCACTGCCTTTATAAGAGGATAATAACCCATCCTTCTTCCCCACGCCTTCTTCTTCCTCAGCCCATCCCAATCTTGAGCTCCAGCGCCCAAGTTCCAATCTTTCTTGCCGCCCCCAATCCCTCCCCCCCCCAGCCATGGCTGGATCTGGCTCTCAAGGCAAGTGGATGGCCTCCTCTATCATGGAGAAGGACATCATGGAGCTTCGGGAGGCAAGGTACTTGACTGTGGAGATCCCGCACAGGTCATCCCCACCCCGGAGCCCGACGAAAGGGTGGTATTTCTTCCCCACTTCCTCCATGGACTGGGGTTTGCTCTCTACCCCTTCGTTCGAGGTATAATGTACTATTACGGGCTAGATTTTCATGATCTGACCGCGAATTCCTTCCTCCACATCTCGGCGTTCATCATTGTGTGCGAAGCATTCCTCCACATCCTCCACACTTCGGTTTATGGCTCAAGACCTTCAACGTAAAGTCGAAGGTGGTTGACGGGCAGCATGCGGAGTGCGGCGGCGCCATGGTGAGCAAGCTCCCCAATGTCACCTGGCCCAAAGGGGTATTCGTGGAGACTATCAAGATATGGCAGCAAGAGTGGTTCTACATCACAGAATCCCGCAGTTCCAAGTGGGCGGCTGCACCCTCTTTCAGATCCGGACCCCCGCTGCGGCTCGCGTCGTGGACCAACAAGGGTCTAGACTGGGGGTCATCTGATGAGGTGCTGATGCTGCAGAGGCACATCAAGAGTATGATAGCAAAGGACATCAGCCTTACTGATGTGATCCAGGTAATGCTCCACCGATCCCTACCCTGCCATCGAAGCTCCCTCAAGATGTGGGAGTTCAATCTGGAAGGGCCGCGAACCCTGCAGCGATTCTTTGGCACGACACACAAAAAGATCTGGAAGCTGCTCTTCAAGGCTCGAAAGTCATGGCCGAAGAAGTCCGACGACACCGGCCTTGACTACAAGAACCCGGCCTCTCTGGTAGGCACTAAATTTCCGAACATAACTTAATTCATCAATCCAAGGGAGGATACTAAGAGCTCCATCCTCTAAACAGGGCTGGACGAAGAAGGCAGAGCGGGTCAGGTGTCCGGCTCCACTTCCCGAAAACCCAGTTGATCCTCTGCTGATGAGGATGCTGGTCCCGGCGCCATGCCAAGCGCCGATGAAGAAAGAAAAGAAAAGGAAGAAGAACAAGGAGGCCAACAGCGGCCTCTATCATGAAGGCACTTCAGACGCTGTGTTCGGAGGGGCCGAGGCTCCCTCCTCCCACGAGGGGGATGAAGACGATGAGGAGGAGGAAGAAGATGATCCTCCTTGCAAGGGAAAGAAAAGGGTGGCCTCCGAAGACGTGGAGGCGGAGGCATCCAAGAGGGGGAAGATATCCTTCTCAGATGGCTCAGATCCGTACACCGAAGCCATCCGCAAGCATCGCCCCCGGGCTAAGCCCCTGGCCGAGTCGTGAGTAGCTAAGGATGCTTTACATACATCCATTCTTTTATAAACTGCAGGAATAGTATTGGGTCTTGTGTTTCAGTCTAGCCAACGATCTCCCTCGACATTCCTCATCTTCGGGGAATTCTTTGGGTCCGGCAATGATGGAGAGCGAGACACCTCCGCAAGATTCCCCACCACCTAGGGTGGATGACACCGAGGTGTCGTCCCAGAGGATCTCTCCAAACCTCGGGGAAGTGCGGGAGAACACCGAGGTGACGCTAGAGGGTAACACCTCGGCTGCCGTGGACATGGGGGGTGCCACCCCCTGGAGACTAGCGATGGGGGCCCTGAACCATCTGCCCCCCGCCGGATACGGTTCCGGAGACCCAAGTGGCTCTGGTGTCAAATGAGTGGTCCCCTTTGAAGGAGGGGGAGCACCTACTCCTACGGTGACCTCCGCTAATCCGGAGGCACCGAACACTCTAATGGACGCACTGAAAAGTGCGGCCGTCTTGGGGGAGCACCGTACTTTGATGGGTACGGTATTTGAGAAAGTTTAGTCTGCCAAAAGCGGGCTGAACAAAGCCTTCACAAGCCTACTAACAGGATTTGAGGTATGCAATGCAATATTTTTAGCCGCCTTTCATATGAAAATATGCATGTGTATAGATAGTATCCCCTGAGACTCTGTTCGGCCACCGAAGAAGGGCGAACAAAGGATCAACTTATATCCACAGGGAATAACATACTTATCTATTTGGAACAAACATGCTTCACTGTTAGTGGCAACCGCCCAGACCGCTAAGGTTTCCGAACTGAAGTGGAAACTGAAGCTGGCCGATGAGGACATTGTCCTAGTTAATAAGCGGCTTGACGAGGTGCAAGGTATGTTTCGAATGTCTCGTTTATGCCTATATTAATGTGCAAACTCTAAGTTGAAGCCCAAACGTTGTTATGTGCATAATTGCAGACGACGTTGCTGAGGTCGAGACCCTCAGAGGCGATCTTTCCCGGGCCAAAGAGTAGGCAAGGGTGAGCAATGCAGCTGCTAATAAAGCGACTACAGATTTGAAGGCCGAATAGCCACCCGGTGCCAATTCGAGGAGCGTGTATCCGAAATAGAGCAAGAGCTCAAGGACGCGGCCTGCAAGTGCGAGTCCCTGGAGGAGGAGAATAAAGCCAAAGTGGCCGAACTTGCCAAGTCCTTTCAAGAGGCTAAGGAGGCGCGGTCCGAATCCCGGGCGGCTCGCGAGGAGATCCGGCAGGCCGGACAGATAGCGGCTGGTAAGCCCTTCCTTTTACAGACTAAAATTTGGCGGTCAGAGATATGCCTTGCTTAATATACTATGGAGTTCTCCAGACGCCTTTAAGGATCTTCCGAAGAGTGCCGCCGACGCCGCACAATTCTTCTGGCCCTAGGAGGGACACGCAATAGAGGAGCTATTCTGGTCACAGTTCACGCTGCAGGAGCGCCCAACGTTGTTGAATGACCAGATGACGCAGTGGGCCGAACTGCATAGGATGTCCAGATTGGCCATAAAGGACGTCATAGTCCGGCTATGGCCAACTGAACCCATTCCGAGCAGCTATTTTGGCCTGGTGCAGTGACTCATCGATGCGCTGCCCCGAATTGATGCCATCAAGCGGTCGACGTGCATAGAAGGTGCGCGGATGGCCTTCGCGCGTGTCAAAAGGCACTGGGCAAAGATGAAAGCCGCCGTCGTGGCAGTCGAGGGCCCTCCCGGAGGCAAGGACCACTGCACGCCAGAGTGCTACTTTGAAGACGTCCTAGAGGGTGCCCACTTGATAGAGGGTCAATGCTCAAAGGACATTATGTTCGAGTGAATGTATGTGTTCAGACGTTTTTTAATTATGCACCAAGGCTTTGTAATATATTTGTGTCTTTGTCTGAAAGTTTTTCCCCTCCTGTGTGGCCATTTTTATTTCTGAGAGTTGACCAGTCGTCGACTTCAGCCCCCACGTAGATACTGCGGGGGTGTTCGGTAAGGCACATAGACACACTTGATCCAATGTCTTGGTCCATGAAGGAGGTGTTTGTGCAGCGAACCACGCAATCGGACTATGCGGTTTTACCACTCTCACTTAGCCATAGGAGTTTGTCAATGGGGTTATAAGCTAGCCCCTGGTGCGTATGCGGCCGTCCGGACTAGGATGCCTTAAGCGTGTGACTAGAAACAAGACCAGTCCTTCGTATAATAGGGAAGAAATTGCAAGAGATTTAATAAGTCACTGAATTGCCAATCAGCTCTCGCCTCATCATGACAGTCAGTTTTCGGCTTTCTCTACTGAGGTGCTTCACCAGACGAACCGGAAACACAATTGCAGTAGTTCTCCCTGTTGGGGAACGTTGCAGAAAACAAAAAATTTCCTACGGTTTCACCAAGATCCATCTATGAGTTCATCTAGCAACGAGTGATCGGATTGCATCTACATACCTTTGTAGATCACACGCGGAAGCGTTCAAAGAACGGGGATGAGGAAGTCGTACTCGACGTGATCCAAATCACCGGAGATCCTAGCGCCGAACGGACAGCACCTCCGTGTTCAACACATGTACGGTCAGCGTGGCGTCTCCTCCTTCTTGATCCAGCAAGGGGGGGGAGGTTGATGAAGATCCAGCAGCACGACGGCGTGGTGGTGGATGCAGCAGTCACCGCAGCAGGGCTTCGCCGTTCTTCTGCGAGAGGGAGAGGTGTAGCAGGGGAGAGGGAGGCGCCAAGAGTCAAGGGTGCGGCTGCCCCTCCCTCCCCCCTTTATATAGGCTCCCCAAGTGGGGGCGCCAGCCCTAGGAGATGGGATCTCCTAGGGGGGGGGGGCGGCCAAGGGTGGAGTGGCCCCCAAGGCAAGTGGGGCGCCCCCCCACCCTAGGGTTTCCAACCCTAGGCGCAGGGGGTGGGCCAAGGGGGCGCACCAGCCCACTATGGGCTGGTTCCCCTCCCCACTTCAGCCCATGGGGCCCTCCGGGATGGGTGGTCCCACCCGGTGGACCCCCGGGACCCATCCGGTGGTCCCGGTACAATACCGGTGACCCCCGAAACTCTCCCGATGGCCGAAACTGCACTTCCTATATATAATTCTTCACCTCCGGACCATTCCGGAACTCCTCGTGACGTCCGGGATCTCATCCGGGACTCCGAACAACTTTCGGGTTACTGCATATTCATATCTCTACAACCCTAGCGTCACCGAACCTTAAGTGTGTAGACCCTACGGGTTCGGGAGACATGTAGACATGACCGAGATGGCTCTCCGGTCAATAACCAACAGCGGGATCTGGATACCCATGTTGGCTCCCACATGCTCCTCGATGATCTCATCGGATGAACCACGATGTCGAGGATTCAAGCAACCCCGTATACAATTCCCTTTGTCAATCGGTACGTTACTTGCCCGAGATTCGATCGTCGGTATCCCAATACCTCGTTCAATCTCGTTACCGGCAAGTCACTTTACTCGTACCGTAATGCATGATCCCGTGACCAGACACTTGGTCACTTTGAGCTCATTATGATGATGCATTACCGAGTGGGCCCAGAGATACCTCTCCGTCATACGGAGTGACAAATCCCAGTCTTGATCCGTGTCAACCCAACAGACACTTTCGGAGATACCCGTAGTATACCTTTATAGTCACCCAGTTACGTTGTGACGTTTGGTACACCCAAAGCACTCCTACGGTATCCGGGAGTTACACGATCTCATGGTCTAAGGAAAAGATACTTGACATTGGAAAAACTCTAGCAAACGAACTATACGATCTTGTGCTATGTTTAGGATTGGGTCTTGTCCATCACATCATTCTCCTAATGATGTGATCTCGTTATCAATGACATCCAATGTCCATAGTCAGGAAACCATGACTATCTGTTGATCAACGAGCTAGTCAACTAGAGGCTTACTAGGGACATGTTGGTGTCTATGTATTCACACATGTATTACGATTTCCGGATAACACAATTATAGCATGAATAAAAGACAATTATCATGAACAAGGAAATATAATAATAATCCTTTTATTATTGCCTCTAGGGCATATTTCCAACAGTCTCCCACTTGCACTAGAGTCAATAATCTAGTTACATTGTGATGAATCGAACACCCATGGAATTCTGGTGTTGATCATGTTTTGCTCTAGGGAGAGGTTTAGTCAACGGATCTGCTACATTCAGGTCCGTATGTACTTTACAAATATCTATGTCTCCATCTTGAACATTTTCACGAATGGAGTTGAAGCGACGCTTGATGTGCCTGGTCTTCTTGTGAAACCTGGGCTCCTTGGCAAGTGCAATAGCTCCAGTGTTGTCACAGAAGAGTTTGATCGGCCCCGACGCATTGGGTATGACTCCTAGGTCGGTGATGAACTCCTTCACCCAAATTGCTTCATGCGCTGCCTCCGAGGCTGCCATGTACTCCGCTTCACATGTAGATCCCGCCACGACGCTCTGCTTGCAACTGCACCAGCTTACTGCCCCACCATTCAAAATATACACGTATCCGGTTTGTGACTTAGAGTCATCCAGATCTGTGTCGAAGCTAGCGTCGACGTAACCCTTTACGACGAGCTCTTCGTCACCTCCATAAACGAGAAACATTTCCTTAGTCCTTTTCAGGTACTTCAGGATATTCTTGACCGCTGTCCAGTGTTCCTTGCCGGGATTACTTTGGTACCTACCTACCAAACTTACGGCAAGGTTTACATCAGGTCTGGTACACAGCATGGCATACATAATAGAACCTATGGCTGAGGCATAGGGGATGACACTCATCTCTTCTATATCTTCTGCCGTGGTCGGACATTGAGCTGAGCTCAATTTCACACCTTGCAACACAGGCAAGAACCCCTTCTTAGACTGATCCATATTGAACTTCTTCAATATCTTATCAAGGTATGTGCTTTGTGAAAGACCTATGAGGCGTCTTGATCTATCTCTATAGATCTTGATGCCTAATATATAAGCAGCTTCTCCAAGGTCCTTCATTGAAAAACTCTTATTCAAGTAGGCCTTAATGCTGTCCAAAAGCTCTATATCATTTCCCATCAAAAGTATGTCATCTACATATAATATGAGAAATGCTACAGAGCTCCCACTCACTTTCTTGTAAACGCAGGCTTCTCCATAAGTCTGCATAAACCCAAACGCTTTGATCATCTCATCAAAGCGAATGTTCCAACTCCGAGATGCTTGCACCAGCCCATAAATCGAGCGTTGGAGCTTGCACACCTTGTCAGCATTCTTAGGATCGACAAAACCTTCCGGCTGCATCATATACAATTCTTCCTTAAGGAAACCATTAAGGAATGCCGTTTTGACGTCCATTTGCCATATCTCATAATCATAGAATGCGGCAATTGCTAACATGATTCGGACGGACTTCAGCTTCGCTACCGGTGAGAAAGTCTCATCGTAGTCAACCCCTTGAACTTGTCGATAACCCTTAGCGACAAGCCGAGCTTTATAGATGGTCACATTACCATCCGCGTCTGTCTTCTTCTTAAAGATCCATTTATTTTCTATGGCTCGCCGCTCAACGGGCAAGTCAGTCAAAGTCCATACTTTGTTTTCATACATGGATCCTATCTCGGATTTCATGGCTTCCAGCCATTTGTCGGAATCCGGGCCCGCCATCGCTTCTTCATAGTTCGAAGGTTCACCGTTGTCTAACAACATGATTTCCAAGACAGGGTTGCCGTACCACTCTGGTGCGGAACGTGTCCTTGTGGACCTACGAAGTTCAGTAGCAACTTGATCTGAAGTTTCATGATCATCATCATTAACTTCCTCTCTAGTCGGTGCAGGCACCTCAGGAACATTTTCTTGAGTTGCGCCATTTTCCGGTTCAAGAGGTAATACTTCATCAAGTTCTACTTTCCTCCCACTTACTTCTTTCGAGAGAAACTCCTTCTCTAGAAAGGATCCATTCTTGGCAACAAAGATCTTGCCTTCGGATCTGAGGTAGAAGGTATACCCAATAGTTTCTTTAGGGTATCCTATGAAGACGCATTTTTCCGACTTGGGTTCGAGCTTTTCAGGTTGAAGTTTCTTGACATAAGCATCGCATCCCCAAACTTTTAGAAACGACAGCTTAGGTTTCTTCCCAAACCATAATTCATACGGTGTCGTCTCAACGGATTTCGACGGAGCCCTATTTAAAGTGAATGCGGCAGTCTCTAAAGCATAGCCCCAAAATGATAGTGGTAAATCGGTAAGAGACATCATAGATCGCACCATATCTAATAGAGTGCGATTACGACGTTCGGACACACCATTACGCTGAGGTGTTCCAGGCGGCGTGAGTTGTGAAACTATTCCACTTTTTCTTAAGTGTGTGCCAAATTCGTGACTCAAGTATTCTCCTCCACGATCTGATCGCAAGAACTTGATTTTCCTGTCACGTTGATTCTCAACCTCACTCTGAAATTCCTTGAACCTTTCAAAGGTCTCAGACTTGTGTTTCATTAAGTAGACATACCCATATCTACTCAAGTCATCAGTGAGGGTGAGAACATAACGATAACCACCGCGAGCCTCAACACTCATTGGACCGCACACATCAGTATGTATGATTTCCAATAAGTTGGTTGCTCGCTCCATTGTTCCTGAGAACGGAGTCTTGGTCATTTTACCCATGAGGCATGGTTCGCACGTGTCAAATGATTCGTAATCAAGAGACTCTAAAAGTCCATCTGCATGGAGCTTCTTCATGCGTTTGACACCTATGTGACCAAGGCGGCAGTGCCACAAGTATGTGGGACTATCATTATCAACCTTACATCTTTTGGTACTCACACTATGAATATGTGTAGCATTACGCTCGAGATTCATTAAGAATAAACCATTCACCATCGGAGCATGACCATAAAACATATCTCTCATATAAATAGAACAACCATTATTCTCGGATTTAAATGAGTAGCCATCTCGTATTAAACGAGATCCTGATACAATGTTCATGCTCAAACTTGGCACTAAATAACAATTATTGAGGTTCAAAACTAATCCCGTAGGTAAATGTAGAGGTAGCGTGCCGACGGCGATCACATCGACCTTGGAACCATTCCCGACGCGCATCGTCACCTCGTCCTTCGCCAGTCTCCGCTTATTCCGCAGCTCCTGCTTTGAGTTACAAATGTGAGCAACTGCACCGGTATCAAATACCCAGGAGCTACTACGAGTACTGGTAAGGTACACATCAATTACATGTATATCACATATACCTTTCGTTTTGCCGGCCTTCTTGTCCGCTAAGTATTTGGGGCAGTTCCGCTTCCAGTGACCACTTTCCTTGCAATAAAAGCACTCAGTCTCGGGCTTGGGTCCATTCTTTGGCTTCTTCCCGGCAGCTTGCTTGCCGGGCGCGGCAACTCCCTTGCCGTCCTTCTTGAAGTTCTTCTTACCCTTGCCTTTCTTGAACTTAGTGGTTTTATTCACCATCAACACTTGATGTTCCTTTTTGACTTCTACCTCTGCTGATTTCAGCATTGCAAATACTTCAGGAATGGTCTTTTCCATCCCCTGCATACTGAAGTTCATCACAAAGCTCTTGTAGCTCGGTGGAAGCGACTGAAGGATTCTGTCAATGACCGCGTCATCCGAGAGATTAACTCCCAGCTGAGTCAAGCGGTTATGTAACCCTGACATAGTGAGTATGTGCTCACTGACAGAACTATTTTCCTCCATCTTACAGCTGAAGAACTTGTTAGAGACTTCATATCTCTCAACCCGGGCATGAGCTTGAAAAACCATTTTCAGCTCTTCGAACATCTCATATGCTCCGTGTCTCTCAAAACTCTTTTGGAGCCCCGGTTCTAAGCTGTAAAGCATGCCGCACTGAACGAGGGAGTAATCATCAGCACATGTCTGCCAAGCGTTCATAACGTCTTGTTCCGCAGAGAGAACAGGTGCGTCACCTAGCGGTGCTTCTAGGACATAATCTTTCTTTGCAGCTATGAGGATGATCCTCAGGTTCCGGACCCAGTCCGTATAATTGCTTCCATCGTCTTTCAGCTTGGTTTTCTCTAGGAACGCGTTGAAGTTGAGGACAACGTTGGCCATTTGATCTACAAGATTAAGTTCATCTATTTAATGAACTCCCACTCAGATAGACATCCCTCCAGTCATCTAAGTATAACATGATCCGAGTTAACTAGGTCGTGTCCGATCATCACGTGAGACGAACTAGTCAACATCGGTGAACATCTTCATGTTGATCGTATCTTCTATATGACTGATGCTTGACCTTTCGGTCTTCTGTGTTCCGAGGCCATGTCTGTACATGCTAGGCTCGTCAAGTCAACCTAAGTGTTTGCATGTGTAAATCTGTCTTACACCCGTTGTATGTGAACGTTGGAATCTATCACACCTGATCATCACATGGTGCTTCGAAACAACAAACTGTCGCAACGGCGCACAGTTAGGGGGAACACTTTCTTGAAATTATTATGAGGGATCATCTTATTTACTACCGTCGTTCTAAGTAAACAAGATGCAAAAACATGATAAACATCACATGCAATCAAATAATAATAGTGACATGATATGGCCAATATCACATAGCTCCTTTGACCTCCATCTTGGGGCTCCATGATCATCTTGTCACCGGCATGACACCATGATCTCCATCATCATGATCTCCATCATCGTGTCTCCATGAAGTTGCTCGCCAACTATTACTTCTACTACTATGGCTAACACGTTTAGCAATAAAGTAAAGTAATTTACATGGCGTTTCTCAATGACACACAGGTCATACAAAAAATAAAGACAACTCCTATGGCTCCTGCCGGTTGTCATACTCATCGACATGCAAGTCGTGATTCCTATTACAATAGCATGAACATCTCATACATCACATATATATCATTCATCATTCATCACAACTTTGGCCATATCACATCACAAAACACTTGCTGCAAAAACAAGTTAGACGTCCTCTAATTGTTGTTGCAAGTTTTACGTGGCTGCAATAGGGTTCTAGCAAGAACGTTTTCTTACCTACGTGAAAGCCACAACGTGATTTGTCAACTTCTATTTACCCTTCATAAGGACCCTTTTCATCGAATCCGCTCCAACTAAAGTGGGAGAGACAGACACCCGCCAGCCACCTTATGCAACTAGTGCATGTCAGTCGGTGGAACCGGTCTCACGTAAGCGTACGTGTAAGGTTGGTCCGGGCCGCTTCATCCCACAATACCGCTGAAGCAAAATAAGACTAGTAGCGGCAAGAAAGTTGACAACATCTACGCCCACAACAAATTGTGTTCTACTCGTGCAAAGAGAACTACGCATAGACCTAGCTCATGATGCCACTGTTGGGGAACGTTGCAGAAAACAAAAAATTTCCTACGGTTTCACCAAGATCCATCTATGAGTTCATCTAGCAACGAGTGATCGGATTGCATCTACATACCTTTGTAGATCACGCGCGGAAGCGTTCAAAGAACGGGGATGAGGAAGTCGTACTCGACGTGATCCAAATCACCGGAGATCCTAGCGCCGAACGGACGGCACCTCCGTGTTCAACACACGTACGGTCAGCGTGACGTCTCCTCCTTCTTGATCCAGCAAGGGGGGGGGAGGTTGATGAAGATCCAGCAGCACGACGGCGTGGTGGTGGATGCAGCAGTCACCGCAGCAGGGCTTCGCCGTTCTTCTGCGAGAGGGAGAGGTGTAGCAGGGGAGAGGGAGGCGCCAAGAGTCAAGGGTGCGGCTGCCCATCCCTCCCCCTTTATATAGGCTCCCCAAGGGGGGCGCCGGCCCTAGGAGATGGGATCTCCTAGGGGGGCGGCGGCCAAGGGTGGAGTGGCCCCCAAGGCAAGTGGGGCGCCCCCCCCCCCCACCCTAGGGTTTCCAACCCTAGGCGCAGGGGGTGGGCCAAGGGGGCGCACCAGCCCACTATGGGCTGGTTCCCCTCCCCACTTCAGCCCATGGGGCCCTCCGGGATGGGTGGTCCCACCCGGTGGACCCCCGGGACCCATCTGGTGGTCCCGGTACAATACCGGTGACCCCCGAAACTCTCCCGATGGCCGAAACTGCACTTCCTATATATAATTCTTCACCTCCGGACCATTCCGGAACTCCTCGTGACGTCCGGGATCTCATCCGGGACTCCGAACAACTTTCGGGTTACTGCATATTCATATCTCTACAACCCTAGCCTCACCGAACCTTAAGTGTGTAGACCCTACGGGTTCGGGAGACATGTAGACATTACCGAGATGGCTCTCCGGTCAATAACCAACAGCGGGATCTGGATACCCATGTTGGCTCCCACATGCTCCTCGATGATCTCATCGGATGAAACACGATGTCGAGGATTCAAGCAACCCCGTATACAATTCCCTTTTTCAATCGGTACGTTACTTGCCTGAGATTCGATCATCGGTATCCCAATACCTCGTTCAATCTCGTTACCGGCAAGTCACTTTACTCGTACCGTAATGCATGATCCCGTGACCAGACACTTGGTCACTTTGAGCTCATTATGATGATGCATTACCGAGTGGGCCCAGAGATACCTCTCCGTCATACGGAGTGACAAATCCCAGTCTTGATCCGTGTCAACCCAACAGACACTTTCGGAGATACCCGTAGTACTTTTAATGGATCTCCTCTTGTTCCTCAATCTTCGGAGAATACGGCGTTACATTGTGACGTTTGGTGCACCCAAAGCACTCCTACGGTATCTGGGAGTTACACGATCTCATGGTCTAAGGAAAAGATACTTGACATTGGAAAAACTCTAGCAAACAAACTATACGATCTTGTGCTATGTTTAGGATTGGGTCTTGTCCATCACATCATTCTCCTAATGATGTGATCTCGTTATCAGTGACATCCAATGTCCATAGTCAGGAAACCATGACTATCTGTTGATCAACGAGCTAGTCAACTAGAGGCTTACTAGGGACATGTTGGTGTCTATGTATTCACACATGTATTACGATTTCCGGATAACACAATTATAGCATGAATAAAAGACAATTATCATGAACAAGGAAATATAATAATAATCCTTTTATTATTGCCTCTAGGGCATATTTCCAAAACTCCCTTGACTACTTTAGCCGAAAAAAGGAACGTAAGGTAGCAAGCACAAGAGTAGGGCAAATGAACTATTGACCAAAGACATGATTCGGAGCCGATGCATATAGTGCAATATTCGGGACGCCGAAGCATACTCTGAGAGTGTTCGGACTTTGCTTTTGGAAGGAATGTACGTGTATGGCTAAATAGAGCCCCTGGCGTTTTCAAATTAAGCCGAGGAGTGAATCCGACATGAAAAAAGGGAAATGCAGATTATGAGATAAATTTATACCAAACGAGATTGGGCAAACCTATTTCCCTAATGTCTTGATTGATACGTCAAAACGTGTTCTTACAGATAACACCATAGATTTTGAGGCTATTTTACATGCCAAGAATTTGTAAACAAGGGTAAGCTCTATACAGGTCTTTAAAAAAAAGAAAAAGGTGGTCTTGAAGATCTGAATCCTTTGGATGCCCTGTCGCACGTCTGCGTCGCTTTCACCTTAGCGAGAGAGGTTCCCGGTCATCTGTATAAGACCAGGTTCAGGAATATCCTTGTACCGCTGTGGAGCAGCCAGGTTCTAGCATGCTTGTAGTAAGAAAAGATCTAAATGAAAAAGGTTAAGGTCTCGTAGGGTCAAGCCATGCTGTAGACCTGTCCGTATGTTGCCTCCATCGTAGACCAAGGTATTTTGAGTGCGTAATTATAGACGGAGGCAAGAACTGCTAGTCGAGCTCTGGGATAGCCGAGTTGTCGCTATGCGGAACGGACCGGACTCGTTTAACATTGTCCGAAGGCTTGACAACCAATGAAGTGTGCGACTTGATAGGTCCGCTCTGTGCCTCGGCCATGAGGACCGCGGTGGTTTCTTCGGTACGGAGGGAACGCTCCGTGTTTCCATTAACTATAATGACGCCACGGGGTCTGGGCATTTTGAGCTTTAAGTAAGCATAATGCGGGATTGCGTTGAAACGTGCAAAAGCGGTTCATCCGAGCAGTGCGTGATAGCCACTACGGAAGGGGACAAACTTATCGTATGATTTACCTTTCCAGTGTCCGAATATAACCTTCCAATATATCGATCTTTACCTCTCGACCATTTCGAGACTCCTCGTCATGTCCGTGATCTCATCCGGGACTCCGAACAAACTTCAGTCATCAAAATCACATAACTCATAATAGAAATCATCATCGAACGTTAAGCGTGCGGACCCTACGGGTTCGAGAACTATGTAGACATGACCGAGACACATCTCCGGTCAATAACCAATAGCGGAACCTGATGCTCATATTGGCTCCTACATATTCTATGAAGATCTTTATCGGTGAAACCGCATAACAACATACATTATTCCCTTTGTCATCGGTATGTTACTTGCCCGAGATTCAATCATCGGTATCATCATACCTAGTTCAATCTCGTTACCGGCAAGTCTCTTTACTTGTTCTGTAATGCATCATCCTGTAACTAACTTGTTACTCACATTGCTTGCAAGGCTTATACTGATGTGCATCACCGAGAGGGCCCAGAGATACCTCTCCGATACATGGAGTGACAAATCCTAATCTTGATCTATGTCAACTCAACAAACACCTTCGAAGACACCTATAGAGCATATTTATAATCACCTAGTTACGTTGTGACATTTGATATCACACGAAGTGTTCCTCCGGTATTCGGGAGTTGCATAATCTCATAGTCAGAGGAATATGTATAAGTCATGAAGAAAGCAATAGCAATAAAACTAAAACAATCATAATGCTAAGCTAATGGATGGGTCTTGTCCATCACATCATTCTCTAATGATGTGACCCCGTTCATCAAATGACAACACATGTCCATGGTCAGGAAACTTAACCATCTTTGATTAACGAGCTAGTCAAGTAGAGGCATACTAGGGACATTCTGTTTGCCTATGTGTTCACACATGTACTAAGTTTCTGGTTAATACAATTCTAGCATGAATAATAAACATTTATCATGATAGAAGGAAATATAAATAACAACTTTATTATTGCCTCAAGGGCACAATTCCTTTAGTCTCCCACTTGCACTAGAGTCAATAATCTAGTTCACATCGTCGTGTGATTTAACACCAATAGTTCACATCTTTATGTGATTAGTTCACATCGCCATGTGACTAATACCCAAAGGGTTTTACTAGAGTCAATAATCTAGTTCACATCGCTATGTGATTAACACCCAAAGCGTACTAAGGTGTGATCATTTTTGCTTATGAGAGAAGCTTAGTCAATGGGCCTGTCACATTCAGAGCCGTATGTATTTTGCAAATTTCCTGTGTCTATGATGCTCTGCATGGAGATACTCTAGCTAATTTCTCCCACTTTCAATACGTATCCAGATTGAGACTCAGAGTCATCCGGATCGGTGTAAAAGCTTGCATCGATGTAACTCTTTACGACGAACTCTTTATCACCTCCACAACCGAGAAGTATCTCCTTAGTCTTCTAAGGATAATTTTGACCGCTGTTCAGTGATCCACTCCTGGATCAATATCGCACCCCCTTGCCAAACTCATGGCAAGGTACACAACAGGTTTGGTACACATCATATCATACTTTATAGAACCTATGGCTGAGGCATAGGGAATGAATTTCATTCTCTTTCTATTTTCTGCTGTGGTTGTGTTTTGAGTCTTACTCAACTTTACACCTTGAAATACAGGCAAGAACTCCTTCTTTGACTGTTCTATTTTGAACTACTTCAAAATATTGTCAAGGTATGTACTCATTGAAAAATCTTATCAAGCATCTTGATCTATCTCTATAGATCTTGATGACCAATATGTAAGCAGCTTCACCGAGGTCTTTCTTTGAAAAAATCTTTTCAAACACTCCTTTATGCTTTCCAACAAATTCTACATCATTTCCGATCAACAATATGTCATTCACATATACTTATCAGAAAGGTTGTTGTGCTCCCACTCACTTTCTTGTAATCAACTCATCAAAGTGTATATTCCAACTCCGAGATGCTTGCACCAGTCCATAGATGGATCGCTAGAGCTTGCACATTTTGTTAGCACCTTTAGGATTGACAAAACCTTCTGGTTGTATGATATACAACTCTTCTTTAATAAATCCATTAAGGAATGCAATTTTGACATCCATTTGTCAGATTTCATAAAATGTGGCAATTTCTAACATGATTCAGGCAGACTTTAAGCATCGATACGAGTGAGAAAATCTCATCGTAGTCAACACCTTGAACTTGTCAAAACCCCTTTTCAACAAGTCGAGCTTTGTAGATAGTAACACTACTATCAGCGTCCGTCTTCCTCTTGAAGATCCATTTATTCTCAATGGCTTGCCGATCATCGGGCAAGTCCACCAAAGTCCACACTTTGTCCTCGTACATGGATTCTATCTCAAATTTCATGGCCTCAAGCCATCTGTTGGAATCTGGGCTCATCATCGCTTCCTCATAGTTCATAGGTTCATCATGGTCTAGTAACATGACTTCCAGAACAGGATTACCGTACCACTCTGGTGCAGATCGTACTCTGGTTGACCTACGAGGTTCGGTAGTAACTTGATCTGAAGTCTCATGATCATCATCATTAACTTCCTCACTAATTGGTGTAGGCATCACGGGAACTGATTTCTATGATGAACCATTTTCCAATTGAAGAGAAGGTACAACTACCTCATCAATTTCTACTTTCCTCCCACTCACTTCATTCGAGAGAAACTCCTTCTCTAGAAAGGATCCATTCTTAGCAACAAATATCTTGCCTTAGGATCTGTGATAGAAGGTGTATCCAATAGTCTCCTTTGGGTATACTATGAAGACACATTTCTCCGATTTGGGTTTGAGCTTATCAGGTTGAAGCTTTTTCACATAAGCATCGCAGCCCCAAACTTTAAGAAACGACAGCTTAGGTTTCTTGCCACCCACAGTTCATATGGCATCGTCTCAACATACTTAGATGGTGCCTTATTTAACGTGAATGTAGCTGTCTGATACGTCTCCAACGTATCTATAATTTTTGATTGCTCCATGCTATATTATCTACTATTTTGGACATTATTGGGCTTTATTATCCACTTTTATATTATTTTTGGGACTAACCTATTAACCGGAGGCCCAACCCAGAATTGCTGTTTTCTGCCTGTTTTAGGGTTTCAAAGAAAAGGAATATCAAACGGAGTCCAAACGGAATGAAACCTTCGGGAACGTGATTTTCTCAATGAATAAGACCCAGGAGACTTGGACCCTATGTCAAGACACAAAAGAGGAGGCCACGAGGTAGGGGGCGCGCCTACCCCCCCAGGGGCGCCCTTCACCCTTGTGGGCCCCCTGTTGCTCCACCGACATACTCCTTCCTCCTATATATACCTACATACCCCCAAACGATCAGATACGGAGCCAAAACCCTAATTCCACCGCCGCAACTTTCTGTATCCATAAGATCCCATCTTGGGGCCTGTTCCGGAGCTCCACCGGAGGGGGCATCGATCATGGAGGGCTTCTACATCAACACCATAGCCCCTCCGATGAAGTGTGAGTAGTTCACCTCAGACCTACGGGTCCATAGTTAGTAGCTAGATGGCTTCTTCTCTCTTTTTGGATCTCAATACAATGTTCTCCCCCTCTCTTGTGGAGATCTATTAGATGTAATCTTCTTTTTGCGGTGTGTTTGCTGAGAGCGATGAATTGTGGGTTTATGATCAAGTCTATCTATGAACAATATTTGAATCTTCTCTGAATTCTTTTATGTATGATTGGTTATCTTTGCAAGTCTCTTCGAATTATCAGTTTGGTTGGCCTACTAGATTGATCTTTCTTGCAATGGGAGAAGTGCTTAGCTTTGGGTTCAGTCTTGCGGTGTCCTTTCCCAGTGACAGTAGGGGCAGCAAGGCACGTATTGTATTGTTTCCATCGAGGATAACAAGATGGGGTTTTCATCATATTGCATGAGTTTATCCCTCTACATCATGTCATCTTGCTTAAGGTGTTACTCTGTTTTCATTAACTTAATACTCTAGATGCATGCTGGATAGCAGCCGATGAGTGGAGTAATAGTAGTAGATGCAGGCAGGAGTCAGTCTACTTGTCTCGGACGTGATGCCTATATACATGATCATACCTAGATATTCTCATAACTATGCTCAATTCTGTCAATTGCTCAACAGTAATTTGTTCACCCATCGTAGAATACTTATGCTCTCGAGAGAAGCCACTAGTGAAACCTATGGCCCCCGGGTCTATCTTCATCATATTAATCTACTAATACTTAGTTATTTCCTTTGCTTTTATTTTACTTTGCAACTTTATCACAAAAATACCAAAAATATTATCTTATCATATCTATCAGATCTCACTCTCGTAAGTGGCCGTGTAGGGATTGACAACCCCTTGTCGCGTTGGTTGCGAGGATTTGTTTGTTTTGTGCAGGTGCGAGGGACTCGCGCGTAGCCTCCTACTGGATTGATACCTTGGTTCTCAAAAACTGAGGGAAATACTTACGCTACTTTGTTGCATCATCCCTTCCTCTTCGGGGAAAACCAACGCAATGCTCAAGAGGTAGCAAGAAGGATTTCTGGCGTCGTTGCCGGGGAGGTCTACGCAAAAGTCAATATACCAATTACCCATCACATACCCTTATCTCCCGCATTACATTATTTGCCATTTTCCTCTCCCCCACTTCACCCTTGCCATTTTATATGCCCTCTCTCTCTATCCTCCCTCTCTTTCTCTATTTGCCTCTTTTTGCCCGCTTGCTTTTTGTTTGCTTGTGTGTTAGTTTGCTTGCTTGTCACAATGGCTCAAGATAACACTAAATTGTGTGACTTTACCAATACCAACAACAATGATATTATTAGCACTCTGATTGCTCCTCTTACCGATGCTGAATCTTGTGAAATTAATACTGCTTTGCTGAATCTTGTCATGAAAGATCCGTTTTCCGGCCTTCCTAGTGAAGATGCCGCTACCCATCTAAATAGCTTCGTTGATTTGTGTGATATGCAAAAGAAGAAAGATGTGGATAATGAAATTGTTAAATTGAAGCTATTTCCTTTTTCGCTTAGAGATCGTGCTAAAGCTTGGTTTTCGTCTTTGCCTAAAAATAGTATTGATTCATGGAACAAGTGCAAAGATGCTTTTATCTCTAAGTATTTTCCTCCCGCTAAGATCATCTCTCTTAGAAACGATATTATGAATTTTAAGCAACTTGATCATGAACATGTTGCACAAGCTTGGGAGAGAATGAAATTAATGATACGTAATTGCCCTACTCATGGTTTAAATTTATGGATGATTATACAAAATTTTTATGCCAGATTGAATTTTGCTTCTAGAAATCTTTTAGATTCGGCCGCGGGAGGCACTTTTATGGAAATCACTTTAGAAGAAGCTACTAAACTCCTAGATAATATTATGGTTAATTATTCTCAATGGCATACTGAAAGATCTACTAATAAAAAGGTGCATGCGATAGAAGAAATTAATGTTTTGAGTGGAAAGATGGATGAACTTATGAAATTATTTGCTAGTAAGAGTGTTTCTTCTGATCCTAATGATATGCCCTTGTCTACTTTGATTGAGAATAATAATGAATCTATGGATGTGAATTTTGTTGGTAGGAACAATTTTGGTAACAACGCATATAGAGGAAATTTCAATCCTAGGCCTTATCCTAATAATCCCTCTAATAATTATGGTAATTCCTACAACAATTCTTATGAAAATTATAATAAGATGCCCTCTGATTTTGAATCTAATATTAAAGAATTTATTACTTCGCAAAAAAGTTTCAATGCTATGATTGAAGAAAAATTGCTTAAGATTGATGAGTTGGCTAGGAACGTTGATAGGATTTCTCTTGATGTTGATTCTTTGAAACTTATATATATTCCACCTAAGCATGATATCAATGAGTCTCTCAAATCCATGAGAATTTCCATTGATGAGTGCAAAGAAAGAACCGCTAGGATGCGTGCTAAGAAAGATGCCTTTATAAGAGCGTGTTCTTCTAGTTCCTATGAAAATAAAGATGAAGATCTAAAAGTTATTGATGTGTCCCCTATTAAATCTTTGTTTTGCAATATGAATCTTGATAATGATGGGACTGAATATTATCCACCTTTACCTAGAAGGCATTCCAAGAATTCGGAATATTTTGATCTTGATGCTAAAATTGATAAAATGGATTGAAGAAATTAAAACCCTAGATGTTGCTAAACCCACTATTATGGATTTCAAGGAATTTAACTATGAAAATTTCTCTTTGATTGATTGTATTTCCTTGTTGCAATCCATGCTAAATTCTCCTCACGCTTATAGTCAAAATAAAGCGTTTACTAAACATATCGTTGATGCCTTGATGCAATCTTATGACGAAAAACTTGAATTGGAAGTTTCTATCCCTAGAAAACTTTATGATGAGTGGTAACCAACTATTAAAATTAAAATTAAAGATCATGAATGCTATGCTTTATGTGATTTGGGTGCTAGTGTTTCCACGATTCCAAAGACTTTGTGTGATTTGTTAGGTTTCCGTGATTTTGATGATTGCTCTCTAAACTTGCACCTTGCGGAATCCACTATTAAGAAACCTATGGGAAGAATTCATGATGTTCTTATTGTTGAAAATAGGAATTATGTGCCCGTAGATTTTATTGTTCTTGACATAGATTGCAATCCTTCATGTCCTATTATTCTTGGTAGACCTTTTCTTAGAACGATTGGTGCAATTATTGATATGAAGGAAGGAAATATTAGATTCCAATTTCCATTAAGGAAAGGCATGGAACACTTTCCTAGAAATAAAATTAAATTACCTTATGAATCTATTATGAGAGCCACTTATGGATTGCCTACCAAAGATGGCAATACCTAGATCTATCCTTGCTTGTTATGCCTAGCTAGGGGCGTTAAACGATAGCGCTTGTTAGGAGGCAACCCAATTTTATTTTTATTCCTTGCTTTTTGCTCCTGTTTATTAATAAATAATTTATCTAGCCTCTGTTTAGGTTGTGTTTTTTGTGTTTAATTAGTGTTTGTGCCAAGTAGAACCGCTGGGAAGAGTTGGGGAAAGTCTTTGTTACGCTTGCTGTAAAAAACAGAAACTTTAGCGCTCACGAGAACTGCTGCCATTTTTATTTTGAAACTGATATTTAGTTAATTCCTTTTGAATATAATTAATAGATAAATTTCTCACGTCCAGAAATTTATTTTAGAATTTTTGGGGTTCCAGATCTTGCGCTATCTACAGATTACTACAGACTGTTCTGTTTTTGACAGATTCTGTTTTTCGTGCGTTGTTTGCTTATTTTGATGAATCTATGGCTAGTAAAATAGTTTATAAACCATAGAGAAGTTGGAATACAGTAGGTTTAACACCAATATAAATAAATAATGAGTTAATTACAGTACCTTGAAGTGGTATTTTGTTTTCTTTCGCTAACGGAGCTCACGAGATTTTCTACTTTGAGTTTTGTGTTGTGAAGTTTTCAAGTATTGGGTAAAGATTTGATGGATTATGGAACAAGGAGTGGCAAGAGCCTAAGCTTGGGGATTCCCATGGCACCCCCAAGATAATCTAAGGACACCTAAAAGCCAGAGCTTGGGGATTCCCCGGAAGGCATCTCCTCTTTTCGTCTACTTCTATCGGTAACTTTACTTGGAGCTATATTTTTATTCACCACAGGATATGTGTTATGCTTGGAGCATCTTGTATTATTTGAGTCTTTACTTTTTAGTTTACTACAATCATCCTTGCTGTACACACCTTTTGAGAGTGCCATACATGATTTGGAATTTGTTAGAATACTCTATGTGCTTCGCTTATATCTTTTGAGTTATATAGTTTTGCTCTAGTACTTCACTTATATCTTTTAGAGCACGGTGGTGGATTTGTTTTATAGAAACTATTGTTCTCTCATGCTTCAATTAGATTATTTTGAGAGTCTTAAATAGCATGGTAATTTGCTTAAAATCCTAATATGCTAGGTATTCAAGATTAGTAAAAATTTCTTATGAGTGTTTTGAATACTAAGAGAAGTTTGATGCTTGATGATTGTTTTGAGATATGGAGGTAATAATATCAAAGTCGTGCAAGTTGAGTAGTTGTGAAATTTAGAAATGCTTGTGTTGAAGTTTGCAAGTCCCATAGCATGCACATATGGTAAACGTTATGTAACAAATTTGAAACATGAGGTGTTATTTGATTGTCCTCCTTATGAGTGGCGGTCGGGGACGAGCGATGGTCTTTTCCTACCAATCTATCCCCCTAGGAGCATGCGCGTAGTGCCGAGGTTTTTGATGACTTGTAGATTTTTGCAATAAGTATGTGAGTTCTTTATGACTAATGTTGAGTCCATGGATTATACGCACTCTCACCCTTCCATCCTTGCTAGACTCTTCGGTACCGTGCATTGCCCTTTCTCACATTGAGAGTTGGCGCAAACTTCGCCGGTGCATCCAAACCCCGTGATATGATACACTCTTTCACACATAAACCTCCTTATATCTTCCTGAAAACAGCCACCATACCTACCTATTATGGCATTTCCATAGCCATTCCGAGATATATTGCCATGCAACTTTCCACCATTCCATTTATCATGACACATTCATTATTGTCATATTGCTTAGCATGATCATGTAGTTGACATTGTATTTTTGGCAAAGCCACCATTCATAATTCTTTCATACATGTCACTCTTGGTCCATTGCATATCCCGGTACACCGCCGGAGGCATTCATATAGAGTCATCTTTTGTTCTAGTATCGAGTTGTAATCATTGAGTTGTAAATAAGTAGAAGTGTGATGATCATCATTTTCTAGAGCATTGTCCCAAGTGAGTAATTATAAAAAAAGGAGAGAAAGGCCAAAAAAGAGATAAAAAGAGAGAAGGGACAATGTTACTATCCTTTGCCACACTTGTGCTTCAAAGTAGCACCGTAATCTTCATGATAGAGAGTCTCTTGTTTTGTCACTTTCATATACTAGTGGGAATTTTCATTATAGAACTTGGCTTGTATATTCCAACAATGGGCATCCTCAAGTGCCCTAGGTCTTCGTGAGCAAGCAAGTTGGATGCACACCCACTTAGTTTCTTTTGTTGAGATTTCATACATTTATAGCTCTAGTGCATCCGTTGCATGGCAATCCCTACTCCTTGCATTAACATCAATCCGTGGGCATCTCCATAGCCCATTGATTAGCCTCGTTGATGTGAGACTTTCTCCTTTTTGTCTTCTCCACATAACCCCCATCATTATATTCTATTCCACCCATAGTGCTATGTCCATGGCTCACGCTCATATATTGCGTGAAAGTTTATAGGTTTGAGATTACTAAAGTATGAAACAATTGCTTGGCTTGTCATCAGGGTTGTGCATGATGAGAGCATTATTGTGTGACTAAAATGGAGCATGACTAAACTATATGATTTTGTAGGGGTGAACTTTCTTTAGCCGTGTTATTTTGAGAAGACATAATTGCTTTGTTAGTATGCTTGAAGTGTTAGTATTTTTATGTCAACATGAACTTTTGTCTTGAATCTTTTGGATCTGAATATTCATACCACAATTAAGAAGAATTACATTAAAATTATGCCAAGTAGCACTCCGCATCAAAAATTCTATTTTTATCATTTACCTACTCGAGGACGAGCAGGAATTAAGCTTGGGGATGCTTGATACGTCTCCAATGTATCTATAATTTTTGATTGCTCCATGCTATATTATCTACTGTTTTGGACATTATTGGGCTTTATTATCCACTTTTATATTATTTTTGGGACTAACCTATTAACCAGAGGCCCAGCCCAGAATTGCTGTTTTTTTGCCTGTTTTAGGGTTTCGAAGAAAAGGAACATCAAACGGAGTCCAAACGGAATGAAACCGTCGGAAACGTGATTTTTTCAACGAACAAGACCCATGAGACTTGTGTAAAGACATATTTATCCCTAAGTGTTTTGGTGATTGATGACAACGCATTTGCGGACTAATCGTGTGCCATGAGTATTCCAGGCACTCCTTTGCTAGGCACAAGACGATTGGGTGCCCCTCGAAGACTGGCGAAGACGGCGTCTTTTCTATGTTTCTTTTTGGTGGATTTGAGTCGTAGGAAAGCCGTACTATTAAGAGGGGGTCCGCATTGGAAAGGTTTGGGTGGAATCATCACGTACACGTCTCCTTTTTATCCCCTCCTTCTTCCTTGGAGCTTCCTCCGTTTTCCTGCCTCCTGTGACAGGCTGGTGTTGTGGTTGCGGTAGTACTGCTCCTGGATCAACGGTAGTACCATAGGCATCCACGGTAGTACGGCGCGGTGGCGCGGTAGTACCGCTGGTGCCCACGGTAGTACCGCTCCCCTGGAGCCGCACTACCGCTGCCCACCAGGCTAGTGCCGCCCCTTCGCAGTAGTAGGAGCGGATGTAATTTTTTACATCCGCACCTGCCGCGTAGTACCTCTTTCGCCGTGCGGTAGTACCGCGCTATGCGGTCAGGCAGTAGTACCGCCCCTCGGCAGTACTACTGTGTCGGGTTTTTGCTACTTCCGTTTTTTTGCGGAAGTAGGCACGGAAGTTCCCCTTCCCCCTGGCTGGGACTTTTGCCTTGCGGTAGTACCGCATGGGGGGCGCGGTAGTACCACGCGTGCGGAACTACCGCCCCCAGCTTTGCGTCTGTTTCTGTGCTGGGGTCGCGGCAGTACCGTGGGTCGGTACGGTAGTACCGCACTGCCGTGCGGTAGTACCACTTGGTTGCAAGCAGTAGTACCGCGCGGCCTTGCGGTAGTACCGCTGGCCAGGCGCGGTAGTACCGCTGGCCGCGGGCTGGTTGGTGGGTAACGATTGGATCTTTTCCACACACTATATAAGGGGTCTCCTTCTTCCCCGTTGACTCACCTCTTCCACCATTAAAGCTCCATTATTGCTCCAAGCTCCATTTTTGCCCGATCTCACTCCCTAGCCAACCAAACTCGTTGATTTGCTCGGGAGTGGTTGAGAAGGTCCCGATCTACACTTCCACCAAGAGATATTTGATTCCCCCTTACTAATCCCTTGCGGATCTTGTTACTCTTGGGTGTTTGAGCATCCTAGATGGTTGAGGTCACCGCGAAGCCATAGTCCATTGTGGTGAAGCTTCGTGGTGTCGTTGGGAGCCTCTAATTGAGTTGTGGAGATTGCCCCAACCTCATTTGTAAAGGTTCGGTCGCCGCCTCCAAGGGCACCAATAGTGGAATCACGGCATCTCGCATTGTGTGAGGGCGTGAGGAGATTACGGTGGCCCTAGTGGCTTCTTGGGGAGCATTGTGCCTCCACACCGCTCCAACGGAGACGTACTTCCTCTCAAAGGGAAGGAACTTCGGCAACACATCCTCGTCTCCACCGTCTCCACTCTTGGTTATCTCGTGCCTTTACTTGTGTAGCTTATTTGTTTCATATATCTTGCTTGCTTGTGTTCCTATTCGTGTTGCATCATATAGGTTGCTCATCTAGTTGCATATCTAGACAACCTACTTTGATGCAAAGTTTAAATTGCTAAAGAAAAGCTAAAAATTGTTAGTTGCCTATTCACCCCCCTCTAGTCAACCATATCGATCCTTTCAATTGGTATCAGAGCCTCGTCTCTTTATTAAGGACTTTACCGTCCAAAGAGTATGGTTGATACCGTAGACGGTGCGGAGGAACACTCCGGTGTGAATCCTATCTCGTCTACGGGCGATGGGGGAACCTTCGGTCTCTCGTGAGGAGTTCAATGTGGCCTTGGAGACATTGAAAACCTCCATGACGACCGAAGTTGAAAGCATGTTTACTAAATTTCTTGAGGGGCTTAAACTATCCACCGCACCGTTGAAAGTGGGTGATCCCGCCAACAAGGTGTCGGATGCTATCCCCGACAAGGGGGAAGCTAGTAGTGAAAAGGCTCCTTCTTCTAGTGGTAAGAATGGCACCGGCATCTTTGCCCATGTGGAACCACCACTTGTTTATGGTGGACCGGTTCCTTCCACTCATTTGAATCATGCCGGTCCTCCTCCTAAGATTGTGAAAAATGAGGATTTTGATTCTTGGGTTTACCGCTTTAAACGTCATTTAAATCATGTGAACACTAACCTTTGGAGAATCATTGAAGAAGGTTTCTATCCACATGATCCAAGCAACTTCACTCCTCGAGAAGCCGCGGACAATCAATTCAATGAGAATGCTCTCTTCATCATTCAAGATGCAATTCCACCCGAAGACCTACCTCATCTTCGTCCCTTCGCCTTGGCCAAAGATGCATGGCATTGTGTCGTGTCTCTCTACCGGGGAAGCGCAAGCATTCAACGCTCCAACTATGAAGTGGTACAAGATGAGGCCGATGAGTTTGCAATGAAGGAAGATGAAGAACCTCGTGAGCTTTATCGGAGAGTAACCAAACTCGCGGTCTCACTACGAGATCACGGGAGCAAGGACACAGATGACAATTG
The DNA here is from genome assembly GCF_018294505.1 of Triticum aestivum. NCBI lineage: Eukaryota > Viridiplantae > Streptophyta > Magnoliopsida > Poales > Poaceae > Triticum > Triticum aestivum. The sequence goes on from NC_057806.1 coordinate 341,637,382, forward strand.
GATCAAGCGCAAATTCCTCAAGGCAATGATGCCCTACCACAAGGCCATGTCCTCCGTCATTCGTCAAAGACCGGACTTCCACACTTTGACCTCAAGCGAAGTGTTGGATGAGTTTGTGGCCATGAACATTTTGGACAAGACCGCCGACAATGCGGTGCTCCATTCTCAACGGGCAAAGAAGCCTAACCTTGCATTGAAGGCCAAGCTCACCGTGGAAGAAGAAGAAGAGGAAGAAGAGGAGAGCAACCCCGAAGATACGAAGTATGCATATAATGAACACATGGCACTTGCTTCAAGGCAATTTTGGAGCAAGAAAAACTCGAGGCCAACTTTAGCAAAAACAACTCGAGTGGCACAAGGGGCAAGCAACGTGTAAGGACTTGCTACAATTGCGGCAACGTGAGTCATTTCGTTGCGGAATGCCCGTATGAGAAGAGGGAAGACAATGGTGGCAAACTCATCCGAAAGGACAAGGCCAAGTCGTTCCCCAACAAGAACAACTTCACCAAGAAGACTCCTCCCAAGGCTTTGGTTGTGCAAGAAGAGTACAATGAGGATGATGATGATGATGAAGATGGTGAGTCGGTTGCCATGGCCTCCGTTGCCATTGCAACAACGTCACGGGTGTCTCTCTTCGACTCACCCAACGAGAGCATCACCGCCAAGTGCCTCATGGCTAAAGCCACCAACAAGGTAACCTCCAACATCAAAACTACCATCATTAATCATCCTTCCCCAACGGATAGCATTAATGAACTTGAGGGAGCTAATGTGGAGGCTAACGAGTTTGAGGCCTTTATGGGCAAACTCAAGGGAAAATCCAAGAAGCACTTTGTTGCTCTCTTGGAACAACTGGGTGAAGCCAATGACATGATCGAGGCTCACGAAGACACCATCTCTAAGATGGAAGGGCATAGTCGTGACTATGCCGATGAGATTTCGGATCTTTCCAATGCTCTTGAGGAAGAGCGTGGTCTTCGTTTGGCTCTTGAGGAGTCACACAACGTTGATCATGCTAAGTTAAAGAAAGATTATGATCATGTCCTCATTGTTTCTCGTGTGCTAAATTCCGAGAAGGCCAAACTCGGGGTTGATCTTGCTAGACTCAAAGAGGAGTTTGATATACTTGACAAGGCCCACAAGGCCTTGAAGGGTATTCACGCTAGTCTCAAGGAGTCTCATGATCAACTCCAAGTGAAGCTAACTAAGGAGAAAGCAACTTTTCCTCATATGGTTTTAATTGATAATGCAAATGCTACTAACCCGTGTTGTGAGCATATACATCTTGTTGAGGAAAATGCGAAGTTGAAGGAGCAACTTGAGTGAGGTCTTGCGACTTGCATACAAGGCAAGAAGAACCTCAACGATCTCTTGATCAACCAAAAGGGAGGTGTGGCCAAGGAAGGGGTTGGGTACGTGCCCGACTCCAAGAACAAGAAGAAGAATGACAAGACCAAACGACCTCCTCCCCTCATGCAAACCTTTGTGAGGGAGGGAGGGAGTGCCCCCGAGGAGAAGAAGAAGAACAATGTCAAGAAGGGCAATGCCACCCCTCTCAACAAAGCCGGCGATTTTAACCCTTCTTATGTGTTATGCCGTGCTAGTGATGGGCATGTTTATGCCAAATTTGTTGGTTCTCTTCATGAATACATTGAATGGTCTATTTGGGTTCCAAAAACCCTTGTTACTAACATCAAAGGACCCATTAAAAAATGGGTACCTAAAACCAAGCATTGATCTCTTGTAGGTGTTTGCTTCCGGTGGGGGATCATGGTTGCTCGATAGCGGAGCTACAAATCATATGACCGGAGGCAAGGACTTGGTGGTGGATGTGCACAAGGTTCCATCTGTGCCCACCAATGTCGAGTGGGGTGACGCCTCATCTTCTAAGGTATTGGGACTTGGCAAGGTGGTCATCTCTCATGATCTCACGATCGAGAAGGTCATGCTTGTTGAGTCCCTTACATGCAATTTACTTTCCGTTCGTCAACTTGCTATCATGGGCTTTGCCACTTTCTTTGATATCGATACCGTGGCCCTCTTGTGGAGCAAGACTCTTAAAGTAGCCTTTGTTGGGCATGTCGAGAATGGTCTATATGTGATTAACTTTTTGGAGCGACCCACTAAGACTGCGACATGCCTAATGGCTAAAGTTGATGTGGGATGGCTTTGGCATCGCCGTTTAGCCCATGTCAATATGAGATCTTTGCAAAGTCTCCTCAAGGGGGACCATGTCCGTGGACTAACGAATGTTAGTTTTGCTAAAGATCGTGCTTGCAGTGCTTGTATCGAAGGAAAGCTACATGAGAAGGCTCACCCTCCCACGACTATCATTTATTCAAAGAGGCCTTTGGAGCTCCTTCACATGGATCTCTTTGGGCCTCCATCCTTTGTTAGTCTTGGAGGTAGGAATTATTGCTTGGTGATTGTGGATGACTACTCAAGGTACACGTGGGTGTATTTCTTCAAGAGGAAGAGCGAGACCCAACAAACCGTCATTGACTTTGCAAATGAAGCACAACATCAACACAATGCAAAGATCTTGACAATAAGAAGTGACAACGGCACCGAGTTCAAGAACTACACCTTGGATGCGTTTCTTAGTGACGAGGGAATCAAGCATCAATATTCCGCACTACACCCCTCAACAAAACGGTGTTGCAGAGAGGAAGAACCGGACATTGATGGATGCGGCAAGGACCATGATGGTGGAGTTCAAGTCTCCGTACAACTTTTGGGACGAAGCCATCAACACCACGTGTCATGCATCAAATCGGCTCTACCTCCGCAAGGGCTTGAACAAGACTCCATATGAGATACTCACCGGTAACAAGCCCAACCTCAAGTACTTCCGGGTATTCGGGTGTAAGTGTTTCATTCTCAAGAAAGGTGTTCGGTTGTCTAAATTTGAGGCTAGAGCTTATGAGGGCATATTTGTTGGTTATGCTACAAACTCTCATGCTTACCGTGTCCTCAATAAATCCACGGGACTTATTGAGGAGACATGTAATGTGGAGTTTGATGAGAATAACGGCTCCCAAGTGGAGCAAAGTGGCACTTGTAATGTAGGTGATGAAATTCCTCCTCAAGCCATAAGAAGAATGGGTGTTGGTTTCATCCTACCCATTGAGGAACCCCTTGTGGCCGAAGGAGAAGGACAATGCTCCACTCAAGTGGAGCCATCACCAACCCAAGGCTCACATGCTTCCGAAGAACAAAGTGAAGGCCCCCAACCTCATGAACAAGACCAAGGGCAAGATCACACTCAAGACGGTGTTGACACACCAAGTGATGCCCAAGGTCAAGTTCTCTCCCCTGAGCAAGTTCAAGATCAAGAACAAGTTCATGACGGCACTCAAGATGATCAAGTAACTGCTCCTCAACTCACCACCGAGGAGGAATTAGAGCGTCGTGCCGCCAAGGTTGCTTCCAAGCTCTCCACCAAGGATCATCTCATGACTAATGTGCTTGGAAGCTTAAGAAAGGGGGTAAGCACTCGTAGACAATTAGCAAATTATTGTGAGCATCACGCGTTTGTCTCTTGTGTGGAACCCCACAAGGTCTATGAGGCGCTAGAAGATCCGGATTGGCTCAATGCCATGCACGAAGAACTCAACAACTTCAAGCACAACAAAGTGTGGAGATTGGTGCCAAGGCCAACGGGGAACCACAATGTCATTGGAACCAAGTGGATATTCAAGAACAAGCAAGATGCCCATGGGATTATCATTCGAAGGCTCGTTTGGTAGCACAAGGCTACTCCCAAGTCGAGGGTATCGACTATCGGTGAAACCTTTGCTCCCGTTGCTCGTCTTGAATCCATTCGCATGTTGATTGCATATGCTTCTCATCATAACTTTAAGTTACAACAAATGGATGTGAAGAGTGCTTTTCTTAATGGTCCCATTAATGAATTGTTTTACGTCAAGCAACCCCCCGGGTTCGAGGATCCCTACTTTCCCGATCATGTGTATCAACTCGATAAGGCACTCTATGGCCTTAAACAAGCCGCACGTGCGTGGTATGACCACCTTACCGAGTTTTTACAAGACCGTGGTTTTGAAGTTGGGCTAACCGACCCCACTCTTTTTACTAAGAAGGTCAAAGGGAGTTGTTTGTGTGCCGATTATATGTTGATGATATTATCTTTGGTTCTCCTAACAAAGCTTTCAATGAGGAATTTGCCGCTCTCATGACCTCAAAGTTCGAGATGTCCTCCATGGGAGAGTTGAAGTTCTTTCTAGGGTTCGAAGTGAAGCAAAGAAGAGAAGGAACCTTCATCAATCAATCCAAATACACTCAAGACATGCTCAAGAGATTCAAGCTTAGTGACGTCAAGCCAGCCTCCACTCCAATGCCCACCAAGTGCCAACTTGACTTAGATCCCAATGGTAAAGTGGTGGATCAAAAGGTATATCGTTCCATGATTGGATCCTTGCTTTATCTTTGTGCATCTAGATCGGACATCATGTTGAGTGTGGGAATTTGTGCACGGTTTCAAGCCGCACCTAAGGAAAGTCACTATGTGGCGGTCAAACGAATCTTTCGATATTTGGCTCATACCCCAAACTTTGGCTTATGGTACCCAAGAGGATCAAACTTCAAGCTTGTAGGGTACTCGGATTCCGATTGGGCGGGAGACAAAGTGGATAGGAAGTCCACTTCCGGAGGGTGCCAATTCCTTGGTTGCTCTTTGGTAAGTTGGTCTTCCAAAAAGCAAAGTTGTGTGTCTCTCTCGTCCAGCGAAGTGGAGTATGTGGCGGCCGGTAGTTGTTGTGCACAACTCTTATGGATGAGGCAAACTTTAAAGGATTACGGTGTCACTTGTGACAAAGTGCCTCTTTGGTGTGACAATGAAAGTGCCATCAAGATCTCTCTCAACCCGGTGCAACACTTCAAGATGAAGCATATTAAGATCCGGTATCACTTCATCCGGGATCACATTAGGCGAGGAGAGATCGAGCTCAACTACGTCAACACTCATGATAACCTTGCAGATATCTTCACGAAGCCCTTGGATGAAGCAAGATTTCGCGAGTTAAGGCATGAGCTAAATATCATCGATTCGAGAAATGTTGCTTGAACCCTTGCACACCCCACCTTACTCAACGTGTTGTCCTATTTAGATGTAGGCATGGACATAGGGGGAGTGATGTTCTCTCAATGAACTCTCCCTCCCCCCATTATGCATAAATCAATCAAGTCTTTCACATTAGCCATGTTTGATGGTACTTGTGCTTCAAAGACGAGTTTTGGTCATGGACCCAAGGATAATTCTTCACGGTGCCATACCAATTGACTCAAACATAGGTGGCTACGGCCACCGCCCTCTCTTTTGGAGAGGTGGTGTCTCATGGTTGGTTCGTTTGTCGTGTGCCTTTCTGGTTTTGTGTGTTGCGTGGTCTTGTGGTGTCGTGTTGGCTTGGAGTGGTTTGTGCAAAGATCCAGTTTTTCACACTCGAAATGTGCATCTTCTTGAGCCCACGGTACTACCGTGTCTGGGCGCGGTACTACCGCTTTGGGAGGCACGGTACTACCGCGCCACAGCACGGTACTACCGCTCTGGTGCGGTACTTCGGAAGTACCGCGCCATGCGGTACTACCGTGTCTGGGCACGGTACTATCGCGCCGTCAAGGGCGCGTGGGGGTTATGACTCGGGCAGGGGAGTTCCAACTCCCCATACCCATTCATTGTCTCTCTCTCCACGTCTCTCCCTCTCAAGAACGGCGCCGGAGGCCCTCGCCGGATCTCCGTCTCCGGCCACTCTCCTCGGATTCCGACCGATGGGATCGTTCCCCACCACTTCCTCTTGCCATGGACCAAGGTTTTTCCCCAAATCCCTCTTTTTCTTGGTTGTTCTCTTGCTTCTAGGTTTTTGGGGAGAAACTTGTCGTTCTTGAGATTTTAGGCCAAATCTATGCAAGAATAGGATGTAGGAGAGTCGTGATGCGTAGGAAACATACTTGATATGATGTCTTGTGGTAGCTTTGTCCAACCGTAGTACCGCCGTGGTTTCGCGGGCTTTTTCAGATTTGTACCAGTTCAGATCTAACGCGGTGCGGTACTACCGTGCCCAATGTGCGGTACTACCGCTCTTGCGGTACTACCGCCCGTCAGGGATCAAATCCCTCTTTTTCTTGGCAGTACTACCGTAGGGATCAAATCTCTCTCTAGGCATTTATCATGTGTGCTTTCTACTTGTTTCACTTGCTTTGTTGTGGTCTTTGCATTAATCTCTCTTGGCTGTTGTGGGTGTTTTTGCGTTCTGTGTCTCAGGTGGTGGCTCTCGCCGTTCCAATCCCAGTCGTGACACTGGCTCCAAGCGTCTGCGCAACCCCCAAGATGAAGCCCCAGAGGGCTCCAATGCCCCCAAGCGCAATGTCAAGACCACTGCCAGCAAGAAAAAGGAACCGGCTAAGGGCATGGACGAGATTTCAACCACTGAGTATGTCGAGCGCTGGAAGATCAATCCCTATGTGAATCCTCGGGCTATCCTTAGAGGCACCGAGTTGTTCTGGACCAAGCAACAGGCTCTCATCTATCTGGATGTGATCAAGAACAAGCATAATACCTTCGTGGATGTCAAGTGGATAGACATGCATCACCTGCGGAAGGACAAGTTTTGTGACTATTTTGGAGAGGCTCTGGACTTGGTGGAGCAGTTTGCTATTGAGCCGGTGATCTCCTTTCACCTTGACTATGACCCTGAGCTTATCTGTCAGTTCTTTGCCTCAGTGTACTTTCATCCCGGGGAGGAGCGGAGGATGACCTGGATGACCAATGGCCGTCAGCTGTCTGCTACATGGAAAGAGTTCATGGATCTGCTGCACATTCTTGATGACGGGCTTCACACCCCCGTTGGCGTTCGCCCCCATGCCAACTCTGAGTCAGCCAACAAGAACCAGCTTCAGCCCTTCCTTGTTGAGAAGGTACTCCCCAATGGCAGGTCATCTTGGGTGTTGAACTCCTTTCTGGACATCATGCATCGCATCTTCCGCAACACTCTGTTCCCATGCATTGGCGACAAGGACAAGGTACATGCATATCTAGTGGACATGTTGCTATTGTGTGCAGAGGCACATTCTTCTCAGACTCAGCCACTTCATGTCTCACACATCATGTGGTGTGAGCTTCGGTTTGCGGTGTTCACTCGCAAGGTACCTATCTATGGACCGTACCTGTTTCTGCTGCTCTCCACCACTTGGGAGAAGACGTATCCAGGTGATGAGTTCCATGCTCCAGACTGGATTCGCCATGAGTCCATCAGCCTCCGCGTCAAGCCCAACTGGGCCAACACCACTACCCGTGCTGAGGCATCTTCTGCTAGGAGGGCTACTGGTGAGGGGGAGGCTGCTGCTGCTGAGACTGCTGCTGAGGACCGTGCTGCTAGGTCCACCACTTCTTCCTCTGAGCCGTCATGGGCCAAGAAGCTGAAGGACAAGATGAAGACTCTCTTCTGCATGCAGGCGAAGGGACAGTACAGGGCTCACGTGACTGACAAGGAGAGTCGCCGCCGTGACAAGAAGGTGATGAGGCTCTTTGGAGAGGATGTGTCTGGCGGGTCTGAGGACGTCATCACACCTGAGGTTGCCTGGATGTCAAAGCAGGGCTACAAGTGGACCAGTTCAGAGGATGACATCGAGGAGACTATCCCCACCGCTGAGTCTGACGAGGAGCACGAGGAGCAGTGGGACGACTTCTCTGCCTGAGCCACCCCGTGTGTGTAGGTGTCCTCTCTGCCTTTTTGGCGTCTCGATGACAAAGGGGGAGGGAGTGTAGGGATTTGCGTTGTGTCGTGCTTGGTGTGTGTGTTTGCTTTGTCGTTTGGTCCTCGTTTGCCTCGTTTGCTTTTGTTTGGTTTGTGCCTTCGAGACCTTTCCTCCATATGGTGTAAGACATATGCACTCTATCTATCTTAGTTATCTTATGTTTGTACTATCTTGTCTAGTGATAGATATGCCTTGTCTCTATAATATAGGGGGAGCTCTGTTCCTATTCGTGCTCATCTAGGTGGCACACATTTAGGGGGAGCCCGTCTATATTATAGAGAGGAGGGGTTTGCATTTACTTAATAGTATTCTCCTTGTGCAAATCCCATTTTGTCATCAATCCACCAAAAAGGGGGAGATTGTAAGGACATATTTATCCCTAAGTGTTTTGGTGATTGATGACAACGCATTTGCGGACTAATCGTGTGCCATGAGTATTCCAGGCACTCCTTTGCTAGGCAAAAGACGATTGGGTGCCCCTCGAAGACTGACGAAGACGGCGTCTTTTCTACGTTTCTTTTTGGTGGATTTGAGTCGTATGAAAGCCGTACTATTAAGAGGGGGTCCGCGTTGGAAAGGTTTGGGTGGAATCATCACGTACACGTCTCCTTTTTATCCCCTCCTTCTTCCTTGGAGCTTCCTCCGTTTTCCTGCCTCCTGTGACTGGCTGCTGTTGTGGTTGCGGTAGTACTGCTCCTGGATCAACGGTAGTACCGTAGGCATCCACGGTAGTACCGCGCGGTGGCGCGGTAGTATCGCTGGTGCCCACGGTAGTACCGCTCCCCTGGAGCCGCACTACCGCTGCCCACCAGGCTAGTGCCGCCCCTTCGCGGTAGTAGGAGCGGATGTAATTTTTTACATCCGCACCTGCCGCGGTAGTACCGCTTTCGCCGTGCGGTAGTACCGTGCTATGCGGTCAGGCAGTAGTACCGCCCCTCGGCAGTACTACTGTGTCGGGTTTTTGCTACTTTTGTTTTTTTGCGGAAGTAGGCACGGAAGTTCCCCTTCCCCCTGGCTGGGACTTTTGCCTTGCGGTAGTACCGCATGGGGGGCGCGGTAGTACCGCGCGTGCGGAAGTACCGCCCCCAGCTTTGCGTCTGTTTCTGTGCTGGGGTCGCGGCAGTACCGTGGGTTGGTACGGTAGTACCGCACTGCCGTGCGGTAGTACCGCTTGGTTGCAAGCAGTAGTACCACGCGGCCTTGCAGTAGTACCGCTGGCCAGGCGCGGTAGTACCGCTGGCCGTGGGCTGGTTGGTGGGTAACGGTTGGATCTTTTCCACACACTATATAAGGGGTCTCCTTCTTCCCCGTTGACTCACCTCTTCCACCATTAAAGCTCCATTATTGCTCCAAGCTCCATTTTCGCCCGATCTCACTCCCTAGCCAACCAAACTCGTTGATTTGCTCGGGAGTGGTTGAGAAGGCCCCGATCTACACTTCCACCAAGAGATATTTGATTCCCCCTTACTAATCCCTTGCGGATCTTGTTACTCTTGGGTGTTTGAGCATCCTAGACGGTTGAGGTCACTGCGAAGCCATAGTCCATTGTGGTGAAGCTTCGTGGTGTCGTTGGGAGCCTCTAATTGAGTTGTGGGGATTGCCCCAACCTCGTTTGTAAAGGTTCGGTCGCCGCCTCCAAGGGCACCAATAGTGGAATCACGACATCGCATTGTGTGAGGGCGTGAGGAGATTACGGTGGCCCTAGTGGCTTCTTGGAGAGCATTGTGCCTCCACACCGCTCCAACGGAGACGTACTTCCTCTCAAAGGGAAGGAACTTCGGCAACACATCCTCGTCTCCACCGTCTCCACTCTTGGTTATCTCGTGCCTTTACTTGTGTAGCTTATTTGTTTCATATATCTTGCTTGCTTGTGTTCCTATTCGTGTTGCATCATATAGGTTGCTCATCTAGTTGCATATCTAGACAACCTACTTTGATGCAAAGTTTAAATTGCTAAAGAAAAGCTAAAAATTGTTAGTTGCCTATTCACCCCCCCTCTAGTCAACCATATCGATCCTTTCAACTTGGACCCTACATCAAGACACAAAAGAGGAGGCCATGAGGTAGGGGGCGCGCCTACCCCCCAGGCGCGCCCTCCACCCTCGTGGGCCCCCTGTTGCTCCACCGACGTACTCCTTCCTCCTATATATACCTACGTACCCCAAACGATCAGATACGGATCCAAAACCCTAATTCCAGCGCCGCAACTTTCTGTATCCACGAGATTCCATCTCGGGGCCTGTTCCAGAGCTCCGCCGTAGGGGGCATCGATCACGGAGGGCTTCTACATCAACACCATAGCCCCTCCGATGAAGTGTGAGTAGTTCACCTCAGACCTACGGGTCCATAGTTAGTAGCTAGATGGCTTCTTCTCTCTTTTTGGATCTCAATACAATGTTCTCCCCCTCTCTTGTGGAGATCTATTCGATGTAATCTTCTTTTTGCGGTGTGTTTGCTGAGAGCGATGAATTGTGGGTTTATGATCAAGTCTATCTATGAACAATATTTGAATCTTCTCTGAATTCTTTTATGTGTGATTGCTTATCTTTGCAATTCTCTTCAAATTATCAGTTTGGTTTGGCCTACTAGATTGATCTTTCTTGCAATGGGAGAAGTGCTTAGCTTTGGGTTCAATCTTGCGGTGTCCTTTCCCAGTGACAGTAGGGGCAGCAAGGCACGTATTGTATTGTTGCCATCGAGGATAAGAAGATGGGGTTTTCATCATATTGCATGAGTTTATCCCTCTACATCATGTCATCTTGCTTAAGGCGTTACTCTGTTTTCATTAACTTAATACTCTAGATGCATGCTGGATAGCGGTCAATGAGTGGAGTAATAGTAGTAGATGCAGGCAGGAGTCGGTCTACTTGTGTCGGACGTGATGCCTATATACATGATCATACCTAGATATTCTCATAACTATGCTCAGTTTTGTCAATTGCTCAACGGTAATTTGTTCACCCACCGTAGAATACTTATGCTCTCGAGAGAAGCCACTAGTGAAACCTATGGCCCCCGGGTCTATCTTCATCTTATTAATCTCCTAATACTTAGTTATTTCCTTTTCTTTTTTACTTTGCTTTTATTTTACTTTGCATCTTTATCACAAAAATACCAAAAAATTATCTTATCATATCTATCATATCTCACTCTCGTAAGTGGCCGTGTAGGGATGGACAACCCCTTATCGCATTGGTTGCGAGGATTTATTTGTTTTGTGAAGGTGCGAGGGACTCGCGCGTAGCCTCCTACTGGATTGATACCTTGGTTCTCAAAAACTGAGGGAAATACTTACGCTACTTTGCTGCATCATCCCTTCCTCTTCGGGGAAAACCAACGTAGTGCTCAAGAGGTAGCACTGTCTCTAATGCATAACCCCAAAATGATAGTGGTATATCGGTAAGGGACATCATAGATCGCACCATATCCAATATAGTACGGTTACGATGTTCGGACACACCATTATGTTGTGGTGTTCTAGGTGACGTGAGTTGCGAAACTATTCCACATTGTTTCAAATGAAGACCAAACTCGTAACTCTAATATTCGCCTCCATGATCAGATCGTAGAAACTTTATTTTCTTGTTACGATGATTTTCCACTTCACTCTGAAAATTCTTTGTACTTTTCAAATGTTTCAAACTTATGTTTCATTAAGTATATATACCCATATCTGCTGAAGTCATCTCTGAAGGTCAAAAAATAACGATACCCGCCGTGAGCCTCAACACTCATCGGACCGCATACATCAGTATGTATTGTTTCCAATAAGTTAGTGGCTTGCTCCACTGTACCGGAGATCGGAGTCTTAGTCATCTTGCCCATGAGGCATGGTTCGCGAGCATCAAGTGATTCATAATCAAGTGATTCCAAAAGTCCATCCGCATGGAGTTTCTTCATGCGCTTTACACCAATATGACCTAAACGGCAGTGCCACAAGTATGTTGCACTATCATTATCAACTTTGCATCTTTTGGCATCAATATTATGAATATGTGTATCACTATGATCGAGATTCAATAAACCATTTATTTTAAGTGTATGACCATAGAAGGTTTTATTCATGTAAACAGAACAACAATTATTCTTTGACTTAAATGAATAACTGTATTGCAATAAACATGATCTAATCATATTCATGCTCAACGCAAAACACCAAATAACATTTATTTTAGGTTCAACACTAATCCCGAAGGTAAAAGGAGTGTGCGATGGTGTAAGTGCATCTAGTGCCACCCCTAGTTGGTTTTGGAGTATTGACGACAAACCTAGTTGAGGGACTAATGTGTTTGTGAGAATTGCAGGATAACACAGGTAGAAGTCCCTCATGATTCGGTTTTACTACCAGAGATGACCCCTAAAAATGTATGAAGACATTGAAGTCAAAGGTGGTATATGAAGATGTCCACATTGAAGACTATGACAAGAGAAGACACGATATGAAGCCTATGGAGCTCGAAGACTTAGATCTTTCGTAGGTCTTTTTCTTTTGTGTTGAGTCATAGGAACCACCGTACTATTAAGTGGGGTCCAAGAGAACCAGTCAGAATGACTGAAGTGATGCCTAAACCAAAAACCTATGTCTTCGAGTGAAGACTATGAGAGCGAATCTTGTCCAGAGTCGGACAAGTCAGCTTTGCTTGTAGCCCAAGTAAAGTTGCCGTGTGAGTTTGAAATCTGACCGTTGGAACACGTGTCAGTTCCTTAGTGACCCAGGGTCATTTTGGACAAATCAGGTCGGGTTGCCAAGTGGCTATAAATAGCCCACCCCCTACAACCATAAACGGTTGGCTGCTCATATTGAAAGTACGGCTTTTGTCGTTTGAGAGCAACCCACCTCGAAGCCTTTGAGAGAGAATTCCTTGCGAGGATAAAAGCCCTAACCACCAGAGCCAGAGAGAATTGGGCATCACTTAAGTCTTCTTGTCTGTGTGATCTGAAGACTTATTACACTTGAGGACTGTGCATCCTCCAGCCGGTTAGGCGTCGTGTTCTGAGCATCCAAGAGACATTGTGGATTGCCGGTGAACAAAGTCTGTGAAGGTTTGGGAGTCTACCTTGAAGACTTACTAGAGTGATTGGGCGAGGTCTATGTGACCTTAGCTCAAGGAGAATACGGTGAGGACTGGGTGTCCTGAGCTGCGTGTTCAGGGCTAGGTGTCCGGGACTGTGTGTCCTAAGGTTTAAATACCTAGCCGCTCCAACCAGACGTACAGTTGTCACAGCAACTAGAACTGGTTCAACAAATCATTGTCTTCAACGAGTCACTGGTTTCATCTTCACTTCACTTTACTTACTGTTTCTCCTTGTGAAGTCATTGTATGTTTGCTCTATCATTTGTCTTCACTGAGTGACTGCGTGTTCTGTTTGGCTTCACAATATCTTCCTACCTGATCCTTACTACCTAGCTGCTATTAGTCTTTGTGCTTTCACTTCATTGAATACTTGACTATGGTTTGCCTAGTGTAGTCTACCTTCCGCTGCATGGTAATAGGTTTAATTTTATCGTTTGTCTTAAAAACTCCCATGTTCTGAATACTTTCATAAAAATTGCCTATTCACCCCCCCTCTAGTCGATATAACGCACTTTCAATTGGTATCAGAGCAAGGTGCTCCCTTGTTCTGTGTGATTCGGTTTAACCACCTGGAGTTTTAGCTATGTCGACTGCAGGGATAATTAAAGTCTCCGCTGCATGCCCCGTCTTCGATGGAACTGAATATCCCTACTGGAAGAATAAGATGCGCATGCATCTTGAAGCCATTGACGTCGACCTATGGTATGTCGTCGAGAACGGCGTTCCCAAGGCTGGAGAAGGTGTCACTGCTGCTGATGTCAAGAAATTCGTTCAACTGGACTCTACTGCCAAGAATATCATCTGTGGTCATCTGACCAAAGGACAGCATGGCCGTGTGAGTGCTTTGAAGACATCCAAGCTGGTCTGGGACCGGCTCTTCAAGGTCAATGAAGGCATCTCAACCCAGAGAGATCAGAGAATCAGTGTCCTTCGCAACCTCTTCAATCGCTTCAAGCGAAATGACAATGAGAATGTCCAGCACACATTTGACCGACTCACTGACATCATAAATGAGCTTCAAGCCCTCGGCGCCACTGAGATTACCAAACACGAAGTCATCAAGACGCTGCTGAGGTCACTTGATAGTTCGTTTGACATCCTATCCCTGATGATTCAAGAACGTCCTAATTTCAAGACACTCGATCCGTCTGACATACTTGAGAGGCTCAACACACATGAGTTTTAGCTTTCGGAGAAAAGAGATATCTACGGTCCAAACTATGGGCGAACTCGTGCCTTGAAGGCAAAAGCCGTCTCCTCATCTGAAGAAGAATCAGACAGCAGTTCTGATGATCCTGAAGACATTGGAAGGGAACTTGCTATGCTTGTCAAGAAGTTCCAAAAATTCACCAAGAAGAAAGGCTTCAGAAAGTCTTCCCGATCAAGTTCAAGGAATGATGAAGCTCCTGCTCATGACTACAAGAGGAAAACATGTCACAAGTGCAAGAAACTTGGCCACTTCATCTCTGAGTGTCCACAGTGGGACAATGAGAACAAAAAGAAGAAGAAGATCAAGGAATATGACTCCGACGACAAGAAAAAGAAGAAGAAATACTCAAAGTCTTCTTCCAAGTCTTCCTCAAAGTCTTCATCACACAAGAAGAGCTCATCTGGCAAGGCACGTGCGTTTGTTGGCAAGGAAATGGATTCAGAGGAGGAGTCTGCTTCTGAGGAGGCGGAGGTGGAGTTAAGGAGGAATCCGACTCAGGCATCGCAAGTCTGGCTACAACATACGTTGCCAAGTCCATCTTCAACACTGAAGACAATGACTTCATCACTGACACTGATGCAAATGACAAGGACTACTCTGCTTCTACCTACTGCTTCATGGCACGTGGTGCCAAGGTAAACACACGCACTACTCACTATCAAACATCTAGTGACGATGACTCTGACTGTGGTTCAAAACCTAGCTACAAAACACTTGCTAAAATTGCAACTGAACAACAGAAAGCTATGGAACATATTCAAAAACTGTTAGACAGAAGCGATGATCTATTAGGTGCTGAAATGACTCGATCTGAATCCTTAATTGAAGACATAAAAAATCTTCACGTTAAGTATCAGGAACTTGAAAGTCGTCATGAAAATCTCTCAACAACTCATGAAAAGCTTTCCTATGATTATCTTCAAAGGAAGCAGGATCTTGAGAAATTGAGAGCGGTTCATGAAGATCTTCAAACGGAAAACGAGTCACTTCGCGGCAAACAGATCAGTCCCGCTCAGGAAGGATTTGAACCACCATGTCTTAAATGCCTTGAGCGTGATAATGCTACTTCTGTTGCTGAATGTTCTACTGCTACTGCTGTTGCAATATCTTCAACTGTTGATGTGGTAACTAACCCCTCTGCTGAGGATACCACCGCTATTGCTGATGAGAATGCTAGATTGAAGACATTGCTTGAAACAGGGATGTACAAAAGTCTTAAAGGGCATCAGACGCTATGTGATGTCCTGAAAAAGCAGATTCTGAACCGAAACCCTAGGAAAGAGGGTGTAGGGTTCGTAAGGAAAATGAATGCAGATGGCTCTTACTGGAAACCTGAGCAGTACCCCAAAACCATGTGGGTTGCTGCAAAGGAACCTTCAGCTCATCCATCCAATCTATCTGGCTTCACTTGTGCTAACCCCATTATCATTGATGAATCCTTTGATGCAAACTATATACTGTTTAAGAATCAGAATGGTGAAGTATTTGCCAGGTACATTGGTACTAACTGCAGGAATGGACCGCCTATGAAGAAGATCTGGGTTCCGAAAAGGTGTCTGGAGAGTCTTCCTGTGAATGTCATCATGACACCTCACGTGAAGAAGACAAACCTCAGACCAAAGGCTTCATACGGTCCAAAGGCTTCATACAGACAGAGGACTCACCTGAGTCGCACTAACACAAATGTTTTGCAGGGAAATCACACTCAGGCATATGAATATGAGAGCGGTTCATCAAACCGTCATGTTCATAAGACCAAGAACTATTCTGCTTATTCTTATGAGTACTATTGTCCGCCTGCAAGACTGTTTGCTAAGGCTTCAAAGCCAAAATTCTCAGATGCTGCACTTAGACTTATTGCTTCTAAGCCACCCTTGAAGATGTGGGTGGTTAAGAAGGCTTAACTCTCTTTTGCAGGGAAAGGTCTCCAGCAAAAAACCAAAATCGTCTGACGTTATTGCTGGGGACCTTAAACATCTTGTAGGGTGCAAGATCAAATGCCCAAATGGTCTTACTATGTACTTCGTACCTGAATCGCTTGCTACTCTCCCTATTAGTCCTAACCTGGATCTAAGCTTTCATAACCCACTGGTTCGTCAAATGTTTTTGCTTCACAATGCTCTTGGTGAAGCCTATCCCCCTAACTGCACTGTAGGGTACGACACCAACGTCTTCAGAATGGATTATTGACAGTGGGTGTACAAATCACATGACTGGCAAAAGAAGTCTTCTTATGGACTCAACCTTACGTCCATCCGACAAGAGCCACATCACATTTGCTGACCTGGTAAAAGTAAGGTATTGGGTCTAGGTAGAGTTGCAATCTCAAGGGATCAACACATGGATAAAGTCATGCTTGTTGAATCCCTTGGCTTCAACTTAATGTCTGTCTCAATGCTTTGCGATTTGAACATGATCGTAATGTTTGGAAAATATCGTTGCCTTGTACTAATGGAACCTGACAAGTCTCTAGTGTTTGAAGGGTATCGAAAAGATGATTTGTACGTGGTAGATTTCTCAGCAGGGCCACAACTTGCAGTATGTCTTCTAGCAAAGGCTTCAGAATGCTGGCTCTGGCATCGGAGGCTTGGACATGCTGGCATGAGGAACCTCCACACCCTTGCGAAGAAGAAGCATGTCATAGGCATCGAGGGCATCAAGTTCAAGAAAGACCACTTATGCGGTGCCTGTGAAGCAGGGAAGATGACGAGGGCCAAACATCCCTCGAAGACAATCATGACCACTACTCGACCCTTCGAACTGCTTCACATGGATCTTTTCGGTCCTACTCATTACTCAACTCTAACTACTACTGCTTGCCTCTATGGCTTCGTTATTGTTGATGATTATTCTAGATATACTTGGGTGCACATAATCCTTTACAAGACTGAAGTGCAGGATGTCTTCAGACGGTTCGCCAATCGAGCTATGAACAATTTTGGCGCCAAGATAAAGCACATCAAAAGTGACAATGGCACTGAATTCAAGAACACTGGCCTTGATACATATCTTGATACCTTGGGCATCACACATGAATTCTCAGCCCCGTACACGCCACAGCAGAATGGCATCGTCGAACGCAAGAACAGAACACTAATTGAGATGGCCAGAACGATGCTAGATGAATACAAAACCCCAGGAAAATTCTGGCCCGAAGCCATTGATACTGCATGCCATACAATCAATCGTGTTTATCTTCACAAGCTACTGAACAAGACATCTTATGAGCTCCTTACTGGCAAGAAGCCAAATGTCAGTTACTTCAGAGTATTTGGTGCAAGGTGCTGGATCAAGGACCCACATCACACCTCAAAATTTGCACCAAAAGCACATGAGGGTTTTATGCTCAGATATGGAAAGGATTCGCACTCCTACAGAGTCTTCAATCTCTTTCATTACAAAGTGGTTGAAACAGTGGATGTGCGGTTCGATGAGACCAACGGTTCATAAAGAGAGCAACTGCCAAATGTGCTAGATGAAGCTCCATCCAGTGAATCAATCAAGCTAATGGGAACTGGAGAAATTATACCTTCTGAAGCTCATCCTGAAGAAGAACTTATCATTTCAGCACCTGATCAACATGAAGACAATGCTCAGCCTGAAGACATTCCTTCCAACAATGACAATGAACAGCAAGAGCAAAGTCTTCGCCCTGTACATCCTCGCGTTGCCAATGAAGTGCAGATTGAAAGAATAATTGATAGCATCAATGCACCTGGTCCACTCACTCGTTCAAGGGCAACTCGGCTAGCAAATTTCTGTGGGCACTTCGCATTCGTCTCAATAGCAGAACCCAAGAAAGTTGAAGAAGCCTTCATGGAACCTGAATGGATTCAAGCTATGCAAGAAGAGCTTCAACAGTTTGAGCTGAATAATGTATGGGAACTGGTTAAGCGTCCTGATCCACGGAAGCACAATATAATAGGCACCAAATGGATATACCGCAACAAGCAAGATGAGCATGGTCAAGTTGTCAGAAACAAAGCTCGTCTCGTTGCTCAAGGATATACTCAAGTGGAAGGCATTGACTTCGATGAAACATTTGCTCCTGTGGCTAGACTTGAAGCCATACGCATACTGCTGGCCTATGCAAATCATCATAACATACTTCTATATCAAATGGATGTGAAGAGTGCCTTTCTCAATGGCAAGATTGAAGAAGAAGTGTATGTTGCACAACCACCTGGCTTTGAAAATCCAAAACATCCTGACATGGTATACAAGCTCAACAAGGCACTGTATGGCCTCAAACAAGCCCCTCGGGCCTGGTATGACACACTCAAATACTTCCTGAAGAGCAAAGGCTTCATACCTGGTTCCCGAGATCCCACTCTTTTCACGAAGACATATGATGGTGAACTGTTTGTGTGCCAAATATATGTGGATGACATTATCTTCGGCTGCACCAATCAGAAGTACATTGAAGAGTTTGGATATATGATGCAAGAGCAATATCGGATGTCCATGATGGGGGAGCTGAAGTTCTTCCTTGGTCTTCAAATACGACAACAACGCAATGGCATCTTCATATCTCAAGAGAAGTATCTCAAAGATTGCCTGAAGAAGTTCGGTATGCAAGACTGCAAAGGCTTCACAACATCAATGCCAGCCAAACATCATCTGGGTCCTGACGACAATGGTAAAGAGTTCGATCAAAAGGTATGCCGCTCCATGATTGGTTATTTACTTTATCTATGTGCATCTAGGCCAGATATTATGCTTAGTGTTTGCATGTGTGCTCGATTTCAAGCGGCACCAAAGGAGTCACATCACTTAGCTGTGAAGCGAATTCTTCGATATTTGGCTCACACCCCAACTCTAGGATTATGGTATCCAAAGGACTCAGAGTTTGATCTGGTTGGATTCTCGGATGCTGATTATGCTGGTGACAAAGTTGATCGCAAGTCTACATCAGGCACATGTCACTTTCTGGGACGATCACTTGTATGCTGGTCTTCAAAGAAGCAAAACTGTGTATCTCTCTCCACTGCTGAATCTGAATACATTGCTGCTGGATCTTGCTGCGCTCAGCTTCTGTGGATGAAGCAAACACTGAAGGACTATGGCATTCATCTGAAGCAAGTGCCACTTTACTGCGACAACGAAAGCGCCATCAAGATTGCTAACAACCCAGTTCAACACTCGAAGACAAAGCACATTGAAATTCGTCATCACTTTCTCAGAGATCATGTTGTGAAGGAAGACATTGATATCATACACGTCAACACTGAAGAGCAATTGGCAGATATCTTCACCAAGCCCTTGGATGAGAAGAGGTTTTGCAAGTTACGGTGTGAGCTAAATATCCTGGAATCCTCAAATGTCCTGTGATCAGGCACACATCCTAACCCTTATGCATATTGATGACTTAGATGTGCAACACACGAAGTGAAGTATATCTTCAATCAATGAAGACATACATTCTCAGTGTGAATACATTAATGTGGAATTTGACTTAGGAGCGCCACGATAATTGTGCGCCATGTCTGGGTCTAATACTTCCTATACGGTGGGTAACGCCACCACCAAACATTCTATTTTGAAGTGTTTCACTCATGGCGTTGCCTTGCAATGTCTTCACATTTGGTTTGGCTTCGATCTCAACATATTTTCATGATTATCTTCACTATGTTGATTATATATATATATATATATATATATATATATATATATATATATATATATATATATGCTAGTGTACTGTCCTCTACAACTTTCACTTATAGCTATGTCTTCGTGTTGAATCTTTTGAACTAAGTGAATGTGATCAGACCCTAACCTCTCTATGCTTTCTATCTCAAACTCTATCTCTCCAAGTCATATGCATTCTATTGAAATTGTCGAATGTCTTCTCTGCGTCCTTGTCAGCAGAAGATACAGAGACAACCATTAAGTCCGTTTTCAATGCTCATTCCTCCACATGAATTCCGGAGAAGTAGGAATGACCACCCGACAATCCAGGTGTGCGTGGGACGTGGAACAAACCCCAAAATTCCGCATAATGGCCACGTGTTCCTCAAATGCGAATCGCCAGGGGCACCTATGTAATAGCACAGTGCCGCCCCTGTGCCTATAAATTCACACTCACATCAGTCATTATCTCTTCTTCCACCCTCGCACGAACCCTAGCGCCACCGCTAGCTCTCGACGACGCCGGCGACGAAGCGCTTCGCTGCCGCAACCTCTCCGACGCCGTCTTCATGCCGACCGCGGGCATCGTCCTCTCCGCCGTCGCCATAGGTGTCCTCCGTCGCCAAGTTAGGGCACGGAAGAGTGAACTGCTCGGCCTCATCTCCCACTCCGTCTAGCAGTTCTCAGTGTTGTAAATAAAACTCCCTTTTACAGCGCCGTTGATCCTATTGATTTGTCACTTTCTACCACAAGCAGTTTCTGTTCACACAATCTAGATCTCTCTCACACTGCATCTCATAAACATGCCTAGTATATTCACTTGTGCTTCACAAAGTAGTTAGATTCCTCACTTGTACTGATCTGTGGATTCATACAAATCTGGAACCAACTTCTTATCTATGAGTGAATGTCTTCGCACGATGAGGTCAATGTCTTCTAAACTGATTTATCTTCAAAATCTTCTGAGAATGCATATGACCTCTTCCCCTTCCCTCGCACCTTAATGATGTCACATGTACATGTCCGTGGGAGAATCCTTTGGTTCTCATAGTCTGCATTCATTTGTAGAATTCTTACAGCATCACATAAATTCTCCCGAAGCCAGTTCCTGTTGGTCCAACAAATGAAAACCTTTGAAGCCTTTGAACGTCTTGAAGCCTTTCAAGTTAAAGTTTATGGCTTCAGAGAAAGTAGCAAGGAAGGGTGGCAGAAAGCGTCGTGGTGAGACCTCCAGAGATCTGCCAGATGAACTCTCAGAAATGTACAAGACAAATCCTGAAGAGGATTACGGTCAACGCAAGACCCGAATCCAATGGATCCGAAGATATTGGGCAGAACAATGGTTCAAATACAGATTTGTGACCCAGGAGTATGCTGAGAAAAACGCCATCAAGAGACCGTGGGGAGACATCCTATTCAAGAATCTTCTACCCAGGTCCAGAGATGAAGCCATTGCTCAAGGCTTCTATCCATGCATGGTCCGTGGACCACAGCCTGCTGATGCACACTCGTCGTCACTGCTATGGTGTCGTGACGACAATCTGTTCAAGCGCAACTTCCAGTTTGCTCAGAACTCAGCGAAGGAGAACAAGAAGACTTTTGGGTTAGACTTCAACCCTGGTCCCTCATCTCCAAGGGCAGATGGCACACACCATGCAGAACCCAATGTCATCGGTCCTTTCGCCAACCTTGAAGGCCTCATCACCTACATCTTGGTTCAAGGGACTACAGTGAATGAGCCTGCAGCTGGCACTGAGTCTGATGACGCGCCTGCAGTGCTGAAGCCAAAGCAGTTGAAGAAGCCAAAAGCTTCAAAGCCGGCCCCTTCACCAAAAATCTCAAAGGCGAAGCCATTGGCGACTGCACCTCCTGAAGACAGTGTGCAGTCTGAAGACTTATCACGCGTCTCAAGGCCCCAGAAGGCCAAGATGCCTCTGTCTCACACTGGCAAAGAGCTAACAGCTGCTGCCATTCTGCGCAACGACGACATTGATCTATCAAGTGATGAAGATCTTGCAGATGACGCTCTTGAGCAACTCATCAAGAGCAAAGAAGAAGCAGAAATCTTCAATGATCTGCCTCTCTTTGATGTCACCATCATCCACAACTTCATTGACGAGTGGTTTGACACACCAAACATCAGCTTTGAAGATCTGCAGCTACCCATTGGCCTTAGTGTCGCCTTCCAAGGCGCCATTGTTTTAGAACTTGCTATTCCCAGCGCATTGTTGAGCTGAAGCAGAAGATTGACTATGAAAAGGCTCAGTTCAAGAAGCATATGGCCAAGCTCAACGTGCAAGAAGTGAAGAACTTCAAGACAATGATGCACGAGCTCAAGGAAGCCTTTGTGAAGAAGCATGCAGAAGCTCAGGGTTCGCGTGAGCGCATGAAGACTCTGGCTGACAGATGTGTGCAAGCCTATAATGAGGCTGAGAAGCGCAAGGCACTTGGGCGTCCTGGCATCGACCCCAGGATGGCCGCAAAGAAGAAGAAGAAGCCTGCTACGGCTGAAACTGATGCACCAAGGCAAGAAGCAGTTCCGATTGTCTTCCCAACAAGAATGACTGGCTCGAAGCCAAAGAGCCAGTCAACAACTTCAGAGCTCAAGAAGACAAGAACTGCTGAGGCTGAAGCCAGGAAGAGGAAACACTCTGAAGACTCTCCTACTGCCCCCACCAAGAAAAAGCGAAAGACTAAGAAAGCTCGGGCTGCTCCCACAGAGCCCTTGATAGTTGAACCAATTTCTATGGTTCATCCTAACGCAGAACGTCAACTGACAGTTCATGAGCCTGCTTCCACAGAGGCTCCTGAAGCTGAAGACATTCCAGCAGCTGATCCCATCGCTGCTGAAGACATTGGTCATCATGACAATGTAGAAGATGATGCACTCCTTCCTCAGTTGGAAAACAGTGAACTCATCAGCATTGGTCGTTCACTGACGCCAATTGCACAGGATGCTTCATGGGCGGATCGCCCACAAGAGGAAGAAGACTATGAGGCCCAGCCCACTCCAACTCCATAGGCGTCGTCTGTGTTCCGCAGGCTTCGCAAAGGTCCAAGGCCTCAAGTCTCTGCTGAAGACATTCCGGCTGCATCAGCCGCAGAAGAAGAAGTACCACAAGATCCCACTCCCCTGCTCCACCAAGAAGCAGTTCTCCAGGAGAACGTGCCTATGACCGACCCTCCAGCTAGTCAAGTGGAGGATGAAAATCTTGAGGCTGCCACAACCAACAACGAAGCTAATGTGGAGCCCTCCCCAGCAAAAGCTTCAAAAGACAGCGAAGCCACTGATCCCGCCACTTCTGTTCCTGAGTCTGCTGCCGGTCCCCAATTCAACTATCATGTTGAGCACAGGCCTCAGGTCCAGAAGCCAATCCCAAGACTACCAAGTTTTCCAGGTCCTACATCAGCACCTGGCTCCTTCAACATCAATGGCTTCAGGGCAGACAACACATTCTTCAATAGCTCCAGGAACCCCTACTCAAGGGAAAGGATATCATCTGATCAGTTCTGGAGCTATCCTCAGCGAAGCTATTACTCTTGCATTCTTTACAACCAAGGTCGCATCTTCCCACACAAGCGCCTTGACGTTGAAGCTATAACTGGTCTGCCCTGTCTAGAAGAAGCGTTGGATTGCTTCAAGCAATTGGGTCTGCTGCAGTTTGTTACAGATGAAGAGCATTGGAATGAAGAGCTGCTGCTACAATTCTATGCCACACTTCACATCAAAGGGTACATCAGAGATCCGAAGACTTGGGTCCTGGAGTGGATGACTGGCAACGTTCATCAAGAAGCCAATGCATTTGACATCATTGAGCTCACTGGCTTGCCCACTCCTGGCGATCTCTTCGAGCAAGGCTGTCAGCTGCATGCTGAAGCTATTGAGAGCATCTTTCAGCGGCCAGAACCTGATATGAGTCAAATGCTCAGCATGATGAAGCCATTGCCCCAAGATGCCGCGTATCCCACAGAGTTCTTCGTTGAAGACCTTGAGTACATGCCCAGAACCATCTATCACATCATCAGGCGAACTCTCTGGCCTATCAAAGGGCACTCTCCAAATGCCAAGCTTCAGGGTGCAATGAAGACTTTGGTCTTCTATATACTTCATGGCAAATGCTTCAATGCACAGGACTTCTTCATACGCCAACTTGCTGCATCAGGCATTGATCTGTTTGGTTTAAAGTTCTACGCCCCTTGGGTCATGCGGCTGATCAAGCTACACTCCGCCATCTCTTATCAGCCCTCAGCCCGCAACCATCGGATCTTCTTGCCTGACGTGGACATGTGTACTGAAGCCATATATTCTGAGCCTGCCAAGCAACCTCTAAGTCTTCAGAATGCAGAACATCAGAGTTTTACACAAAACGTTGAAGGCGTTGAAGCAGTTTCTCAGGTGTATCCTTTGGCTGGCACTACACGTGCCCTGCTTCCACTGAAGCCACTGACAGTGCCACTGCTCCAAGACCCAAGAAGCGCACTCGTGTTCTCAACGACCGAGAGCTTCTTGTGGCTCTACATCAGAAACAGGATAGGCATCATGACTGGCTGAAGCGTCAGATGAAAAGCCTCTGGGTGGATGTTAATCGCACTTGAAATCTTGCCACCAAGAATGCTTTCGTTGCCCATGAAACCTGTCGCCGCACATGGAAAGGGCTCATGATGATGTGTTCTGAAGCTGATCTTCAAGAGGATGGCTTCTCTGAGAGATTCAAGTTTGACTCCACACCTCCTCGAAGGGCTGTGCTGCTAGGAACTCCATCCCTTGAAGACTCTGAGTTCTCTTCCTCTGCTGCCACAGTCACTGCCAGAATTATTGAGGAAGAAGACGATGCTACTTCACTGCCACCTCCTTCAGCACCTCCAAGCTCTTCTGCACTACCAAACAACACCAACAACCCTGCTACTTCACCTACTCCTCATGGGAACGAGTAGAGGCTCTATGTCTTCAAACCTTTTTGGTCATTACTGACAAAAGGGGGAGAAGCATATGAGATTGATAGTCTTCAAGCGGGTCCATATGGGCGGGTGCTTTATATTTTGCTTCGTGCTTACAACTCTCGTTTTTTCTACATCTGGTTCTTATGAGTTGTAACACTTAAACTAGATGGTCGTCTGCTACTTATTTGCCACCTTGTTTTGCGAAGATAAATTCCGCATGTGCAATGATAAATTCCGCACTTAGCTCATTCTGCAGACGTCCATTTTCCATTATGCAAGTCATTATCTTCATATACTTTCACATGCATAGTGGATTGTCATCATAAGTTGAAGTGGATCTCCACAAGTACCACCTGCCATGTGCATTTGCATTCCAAAAGCAAATTAATTTATATGCACATCTTCAGGGGGAGCCCTTGCAACTTATGAAGACAATTCCTTATCCTTTACAATTTCACAGATTACATTCCCCGTTGAAAACTTCAACTAGTTTGTCATCAATCACCAAAAAGGGGGAGATTGTAAGTGCATCTAGTGCCACCCCTAGTTGGTTTTGGAGTATTGACGACAAACCTAGTTGAGGGACTAATGTGTTTGTGAGAATTACAGGATAACACAGGTAGAAGTCCCTCATGATTCGGTTTTACTACCAGAGATGACCCCTAAAAATGTATGAAGACATTGAAGTCAAAGGTGGTATATGAAGATATTCACATTGAAGACTATGACAAGAGAAGACACAATATGAAGCCTATGGAGCTCGAAGACTTTGATCTTTCATAGGTCTTTTTCTTTTGTGTTGAGTCATAGGAACCACCGTACTGTTAAGCGGGGTCCAAGAGAACCAGTCAGAATGACTGAAGTGATGCCTAAACCAAAAACCTATGTCTTCGAGTGAAGACTATGAGAGTGAATCTTGTCTAGAGTCGGACAAGTCAGCTTTGCTTGTAGCCCAAGTAAAGTTGCCGTGTGAGTTTGAAATCTGACCGTTGGAACACGTGTCAGTTCCTTAGTGACCCAGGGTCATTTCGGACAAATCAGGTCGGGTTACCAAGTGGCTATAAATAGCCCACCCCCTACAACCATAAACGGTTGGCTGCTCAGATTGAAAGTACGGCTTTTGTCGTTTGAGAGCAACCCACCTCGAAGCCTTTGAGAGAGAATTCCTTGCGAGGATAAAAGCCCTAACCACCAGAGCCAGAGAGAATTGGGCATCACTTAAGTCTTCTTGTCTGTGTGATGTGAAGACTTATTACACTTGAGGACTGTGCATCCTCCAGCCGGTTAGGCGTCATGTTCTGAGCATCCAAGAGACATTGTGGATTGCCGGTGAACGAAGTCTGTGAAGGTTTGGGAGTCTACCTTGAAGACTTAACAGAGTGATTGGGCGAGGTCTATGTGACCTTAGCTCAAGGAGAATACGGCGAGGACTGGGTGTCCTGAGCTGCGTGTTCAGGACTGGTGTCCGGGACTGTGTGTCCTAAGGTTTAAATACCTAGCCGCTCCAACCATACGTACAGTTGTCACAGCAACTGGAACTGGTTCAACAAATCATTGTCTTCAACGAGTCACTGGTTTCATCTTCACTTCACTTTACTTACTGTTCCTCCTTGTGAAGTCATTGTATGTTTGCTCTATCATTTGTCTTCACTGAGTGACTGCGTGTTCTGTTTGGCTTCACAATATCTTCCTACCTGATCCTTACTACCTAGCTGCTATTAGTCTTTGTGCTTTCACTTCATTGAATACTTGACTATGGTTTGCCTAGTGTAGTCTACCTTCCGCTGCATGGTAATAGGTTTAATTTTATCGTTTGTCTTCAAAACTCCCTTGTTCTGAAGACTTTCATAAAAATCGCCTATTCACCCCCCCTCTAGTCGATATAACGCACTTTCATATGGTGATCTTATCAACTTTGGAATCATTTCCAACACACGTCATCACCTTGCCCTTAACTAGTCTATGTTCATTTTGCAACTCCTGTTACTAATCATAGCAACTGAATCGGTATCAAATACACTAGGGTTACTATAAACACTAGTAAAGTACACATTAATAACATGTATATCAAATATACTTTTGTTCACTTTGCCATCCTTCTTATCCGCCAAGTATTTGGGGGAGTTCCTCTTCTAGTGACTATTCCCTTTGTAGTAGAAGCACTCAGTTTTAGGCTTAGGTCTAGCTTTGAGTTTCTTCACGGGAGTGGCAACTTTCTTGCCATTCTTTCTTGAAGTCCCCTTTGTTTTCCTTTGCCCCTTTTCGTGAAACTAGTGGTATTGTTAACCATCAACACTTGATGCTTTTCTTGATTTCCACCTTCGCCGATTTTAGCATTGTGAAGAGCTCGGGAATCATTTTCATCATCCCTTGCATATTATAGTTCATCACGAAGTTCTAGTAACTTGGTGATAGTGACTAGAGAACTCTATCAATCACTATCTTATCTGGAAGATTAACACCCACTTGATTCAAGCGATTGTATTACTCAGACATTCTGAGCACATGCTCACTGGTTGAGCTATTCTCCTCCATCTTGTAGGCAAAGTACTTATCACGGGTCTCATACCTCTCGACTCGGGCATGAGTCTGAAATACCAATTTCAGCTCTTGGAACATCTTACGTGCTCCATGGCGTTCAAAACATTTTTGAAGTCCCATTTCTAAGCCGTCAAGCATGGCGCACTAAACTATCAAGTAGTCATCATACTAAGCTTGCCAAACGTTCATAACATCTGCATCTGCTCCTGCAATAGGTCCGTCACCTAGCGGTGCATCAAGGACATAATTCTTCTGTGCAACAATGTGGATAATCCTCAGATCACAGATCCAGTCCGCATTATTTCTACTATCATCTTTCAACCTATTTTTCTCTAGGAACATATCAAAAATAAACGGGGAGTTATAACGTGAGCTATTGATCTACAACATAATTTGCAAATACTATCAGGACAAAGTTCATGATAAATTAAAGTTCAATTAATCATATTACTTTAGAACTCCCACTTAGATAGACATCCCTCTAGTCATCTAAATGATCACGTGATCCATATCAACTAAACCATGTCCGATCATCATGTGAGATGGAGTAGTTTTCAATGGTGAACATCTCTATGTTGATCATATCTACTATATGATTCACGTTCGACCTTTCAGTCTCAATGTTCCGAGGCCATACCTGCATACGGTAGGCTCATCAGGTTTAACCCGAGTATTCCGCATGTGCAAAACTGGCTTGCACCTGTTGTATGTGAACGTAGAGCTTATCATACCCAGTCATCAAGTGGTGTCTCAGCACGACGAACTGTAGCAACGGTGGATACCGAGGGAGAACACTTATACCTTGAAATTTAGTGAGAGACCATCTTATAATGCTACCGCCGTACTAAGCAAAATAAGATGCATAAAGGATAAACATCACATGCAATCAAAATATGTGGCATGATATGGCCATCATCATCTTGTGCCTTTGATCTCCATGTCCAAAGCACCGTCATTATCTCCGTAGTCACCGGCATGACACCATGATCTCCATCATCTTGATCTCTATCAACGTGTCGTCACATGGTCGTCTTGCCAACTATTGCTTTTGTAACTATTGCTATCGCATAGTGATAAAGTAAAGCAATTATATGGCGCTTGCATCTTATGTAATAAAGAGACAACCATAAGGCTCCTACCAGTTGCGATAACTTCAACAAAACATGATTATCTCATATAACAATTTATATCTCATCACATCTTTATCATATCACATCACAACATGCCCTGCCAACACAAGTTAGACGTCCTCTACTTTGTTGTTGCAAGTTTTACGTGGCTGCTACGGGCTTCTAGCAAGAACCATTCTTACCTACGCATCAAAACCACAAAGATTTTTTGTCAAGTGTGCTGTTTTAACCTTCACCAAGGATCGGCCGTAGTCAAACTCGATTCAACTAAAGTTGGAGAAACAGACACCCGCCAGCCACTTGTGTGCGAAGCACGTCGGTAGAACCAGTCTCGTGAACACGGTCATGTAATGTCGGTCCGGGACACTTCATCCAACAATACAGCCGAATCAAAGTAAGACGTTGGTGGTAAGCAGTATGACTATTATTGCCCACAACTCATTGTGTTCTACTCATGCATATATCATCTATGCATAGACCTGGCTCAGATGCCACTGTTGGGGAACACAATATTTCAAAAAAAATTCCTACGATCACGCAAGATCTATCTAGGAGATGCATAGCAACAAGAGGGGAGTGTGTGTCCACGTACCCCCGTAGAATGAAAGCGGAAGCGTTTAGTAACGCGGTTGATGTAGTCGATCGTCTTCATGATCCAACCAATCCAAGTACCGAACATACGACACCTCCGTGTTCAGCAGACGTTCAACATGATGACGTCCCTCGAGCTCTTGATCCAGTTGAGGACGAGGGAAAGTTCCGTCAGCACGATGGCGCGGCGACGGTGATGATGAAGTTACCGGCGCAGGGCTTCGCCTAAGCACTACGACGATATGACCGAGGTGGTAAACTGTGGAGGGGGGCACCGCACATGGCTAAGAGATTGTTTGTTGTGCTTTGGGGTGCCCCCTGCCCATGTATATAATGGAGGGGGAGGCGGAGGCCGGCCAAGGGAGGGCGCCGCCCCTCCCTAGTCCAACTCGGACTTGCCATGGGGGTGCGCGCAGCCACCCCTTGTGGCCCTTCTCTCCTTTCCACTAAGCCCATTAAGGCCCAATACTTCCCCGGGGGGTTCCGGTAACCTCCCGGTACTCCAAAAAATACCCGAATCACTTCGGAACCATTCCTGTGTCCGAAAAATATTACCTTCCAATATATCGATCTTTACCTCTCAACCATTTCGAGACTCCTCGCCATGTCCATGTTCTCATCCAGGACTCCGAACAAACTTCGGTCATCAAATCACATAACTCATAATACAAATCATTATCGAACGTTAAGCATGCGAACCCTACGGGTTCGAGAACTATGTAGACATGACCGAGACACATCTCCGGTCAATAACCAATAGCGGAACCTGATGCTCATATTGGCTCCTACATATTCTATGAAGATCTTTATCGGTCAAACCGCATAACAACATACGTTATTCCCTTTGTCATCAGTATGTTACTTGCCCGGGATTCGATCATCGGTATCATCATACCTAGTTCAATCTCGTTACCGGCAAGTCTCTTTACTCATTCCGTAATGCATCATCCCATAACTAACTTATTAGTCAAATTTCTTGCAAGGCCTATAGTGATGTGTTATGTCTACTATACAACCTTCTTCTTGTAGACGTTGTTGGGCCTCCAAGTGCAGAGGTTTGTAGGACAGTAGCAAATTTCCCTTAAGTGGATGACCTAAGGTTTATCAATCTGTGGGAGGAGTAGGATGAAGATGGTCTCTCTCAAGCAACCCTGCAACCAAATAATAAAGAGTCTCTTGTGTCCCCAACACGCCCAATACAATGGTAAATTGTATAGGTGCACTAGTTCGGCAAAGAGATGGTGATACAAGTGCAATATGGATGGTAGATGTAGGTTTTTGTAATCTGAAAATATAAAAATAGAAAGGTAACTAATGATAAAAGTGAGCACAAACGGTATTGCAATGCGTTGAAACAAGGCCTAGGGTTCATACTTTCACTAGTGCAAGTCCTCTCAACAATAATAACATAATTGGATCATATAACTATCCCTCAATATGCAACAAAGAGTCACTCCAAAGTCACTAATAGCGGAGAACAAACGAAGAGATTATGGTAGGGTACGAAACCAGCTCAAAGTTATCCTTTCCGATCGATCTATTCAAGAGTCCGTAGTAAAATAACATGAAGCTATTCTTTCGTTCAATCTATCATAGAGTTCGTACTAGAATAGCACCTTAAGACACAAATCAACCAAAACCCTAATATCACCTAGATACTCCAATGCCACCTCAAGTATCCCTGGGTATGATT
Source organism: Triticum aestivum (assembly GCF_018294505.1). Lineage (NCBI taxonomy): Eukaryota > Viridiplantae > Streptophyta > Magnoliopsida > Poales > Poaceae > Triticum > Triticum aestivum. The sequence goes on from NC_057806.1 coordinate 341,667,964, forward strand.
ATATGATATGCATCACACAATCTCAGGTTCATCTATTCAAACCAACACAAAGTACTTCAAAGAGTGCCCCAAAGATTCTACCGGAGAGTCAAGACGAAAACGTGTGCCAACCCCTATGCATAGGTTCATGGGCGGAACCTGCAAATTGATCACCAAAACATACATCAAGTGGATCAATAGAATACCCCATTGTCACCACGGGTATCCCACGCAAGACATACATCAAATGTTCTCAAATCCTTAAAGACTCAATCCGATAAGATAACTTCAAAGGGAAAACTCAATCCATTATAAGAGAGTAGAGGGGGAGAAACATCATAAGATCCAACTATAATAGCAAGGCTCGCGATACATCAAGATCGTACCACCTCAAGAACACGAGACAGAGAGAGATCAAGCACATAGCTACTGGTACATACCCTCAGCCCCGAGGGAGAACTACTCCCTCCTTGTCATGGAGAGCGCCGGGATGATGAAGATGGCCACCGGTGAGGGTTCCCCCCTCCGTCAGGGTGCCGGAATGGGTCTAGATTGGTTTTCAGTGGCTACGGAGGCTTCTGGCGGCGGAACTCACGATCTGTTCTGCTCCCTGAAGTTTTTAGGGTATATGGGTATATATAGGAGGAAGGAGTACGTCGGTGGATCTCCGGGCTGTCCACGAGGCAGGGGGGCGCGCCCAGGGGGGTGGGTGCGCCCCCACCCTCGTGGGCAGCCCGGGACTCTCCTGGTCCATCTTCGATACTCCGTGGGCTTCTTCTGGTCCAAAAATAAGTTCCGTGAAGTTTCAGGTCAATTGGACTCCGTTTGATTATCCTTTTCTGTGATACTCTAAAACAAGGGGAAAAACAGAAACTGGCACTGGGCTCTAGGTTAATAGGTTAGTCCCAAAAATCATATAAAATAGCATATAAATGCATATAAAACATCCAAGGTTGATAATATAATAGCATGGAACAATCAAAAATTATAGATACGTTGGAGACGTATCAGCATCCCCAAGCTTAGTTCCTGCTCGTCCTCGAGTAGGTAAATGATAAAAACGGAATTTTTGATGTGGAATGCTACCTAACATATTTATCCATGTAATTCTCTTTATTGTGGCAAGAATATTCAGATCCATAAGATTCAAGACAAAAGTTTAATATTGACATAAAAATAATAATACTTCAAGCATACTAACAAAGCAATTATGTCTTCTCAAACATGGCCAAAGAAAGCTATCCCTACAAAATCATATAGTCTGGCTATGCTCCATCTTCACCACACAAAATATTTAAATCATGCACAACCCCGATGACAAGCCAAGCAATTGTTTCATAATTTTGATGTTCTCAAACTTTTTCAATCTTCACGCAATACATGAGCGTGAGCCATGGATATAACACTATAGGTGGGATAGAATGGTGGTTGTGGAGAAGACAAAAAGGAGAAGATAGTCTCACATCAACTAGGTGTATCAACGGGCTATGGAGATGCCCATTAATAGATATCAATGTGAGTAAGTAGGGATTGCCATGCAACAGATGCACTAGAGCTATAAGTATATGAAAGCTCAACAGAAGGAACTAAGTGGGTGTGCATCCAACTCGCTTGCTCACGAAGACTTAGGGATTTTAGAGGAAGCCCATCATTGGAATATACAAGCCAAGTTCTATAATGAAAAATTCCCACTATTATATGAAAGTGATATCATAGGAGACTCTCTATCATGAAGATCTTGGTGCTACTTGGAAGCACAAGTGTGGTAAAAGGATAGTAACATTGTACCTTCTCTCTTTTTCTCTCCTTTTTTGTTTTTTTATTTGGGCTTTTTCTCCTTTTTATGGCCTCTTTTTTTTCTTTTTTTTCATCTGGAGTCTCATCCCGACTTGTGGGGGGATCATAGTCTCCATCATACTTTCCTCACTGGGACAATGCTCTAATAATGATGATCATCACACTTTTATTTACTTACAACTCATGAATTACAACTCGATACTTAGAACAAGATATGACTCTATATGAATGCCTCCGGCGGTGTACCAGGATGTGCAATGAATCAAGATTGACATGTATGAAATAATTATAAAGGTGGCTTTGCCACAAAATACAATGTCAACTACATGATCATGCAAAGCAATATGACAATGATGAAGCGTGTCATAATAAACAGAACGGTGGAAAGTTGCATGGCAATATATCTCGGAATGGCTATGGAAATGCCATGATAGGTAGGTATGGTGGCTTTTGAGGAAGGTATATGGTAGGTGTATGATACCGGCGAAAGGTGCGCGGTATTAGAGAGGCTAGCAAAGGTGGAAGGGTAAGCGTGCGTATAATCCATGAACTCAACATTAGTCATAAAGAACTCATATACTTAATGCAAAAATATAGAAGTTATCAAAGCAAAGTATTACGCGCATGTTCCTAGGGGAATAGATTGGTAGGAAAAGACCATCGCTCGTCCCCGACCGCCACTCATAAGGAAGGCAATCAATAAATAAATCATGCTCCGACTTCATCACATAATGGTTCACCATACGTGCATGCTACGGGAATTACAAACTTCAACACAAGTATTTATCAAATTCACAACTACTCAACTAGCATGACTCTAATATCACCATCTCCATATCTCAAAAAAATCATCAAGTATCAAACTTCTCATAGTATTCAATGCACTTTATATGAAAGTTTTTATTATATCCCTCTTGGATGCCCATCATATTAGGACCAAATTCATAACCAAAGCAAAATACCATGCTGTTCTAAAGACTCTCAAAATGATATAAGTGACTCATGAGAGTTCATCTATTTCTATAAAATAAAACCACCACCGTGCTCTAAAAAGATGTAAGTGAAGCACTAGAGCAACAACAAACTACTCCGAAAGATATAAGTGAAGATCAATGAGTAGTCGAATAATTATGCAACAATATGAAGAATCTCTAACATTTAATAATTTCAGATCTTGGTATTTTATTCAAACAGCAAGCAAAACAAAATAAAATGAAATGACACTCCAAGCAAAACACATATCATGTGGTGAATAAAAATATAGCTCCAAGTAAAGTTACCGATGAACGAAGACGAAAGAGGGGATGCCTTCTGGGGCATCCCCAAGCTTAGGCTTTTGGTTGTCCTTGAATATTAACTTGGGGTGCCTTGGGCATCCCCAAGCTTAGGCTCTTGCCACTCCTTATTCCATAGTCCATCGAATCTTTACCCAAAACTTGAAAACTTCACAACACAAAACTTAACAGAAAACTCGTAAGCTCCGTTAGCGAAAGAAAACAAAACACAACTTCAAGGTACTGTAAGGAACTCATTATTTATTTATATTGGTGTTAAATATACTGTATTCCAACTTCTCTATGGTTTATAAACTCTTTTACTAGCCATAGATTCATCAAAATAAGCAAACAACACATGAAAAACAGAACATTCAAAAACAGAACAGTCTGTAGTAATCTGTAGCTAACGCAAACTTCTAGAACCCCAAAAATTCTAAAATAAATTTCTGGACGTGAGGAATTTATCTATTAATCATCTTCAAAAATAATTAACTAAATATCACTTTCAAAATAAAAATGGCAGCAATTCTCGTGAGCGCTAAAGTTTCTGTTTTTTACAGCAAGATCAAAAAGACTTTCCCCAGGTCTTCCCAACGGTTCTACTTGGCACGAACACTAATTAAAAACAAAAAACACAACCAAAACAGAGTCTAGATAAATTATTTATTACTAAGCAGGAGCAAAAAGCAAGGAACAAAAATAAAATTGGGTTGCCTCCCAACAAGCGCTATCGTTTAACGCCCCTAGCTAGGCATGATGATTTCAATGATGCTCACATAAAGTATAAGAATTGAAACATAAAGAGAGCTTCATTAAGAATATGACTAGCACATCTAAGTCTAACCCACTTCCTATGCATAGGGATTTTGTGAGCAAACAACTTGTGGGAACAAGAATCAACTTGCATAGGAAGGTAAAACAAGCATAACTTGAAAATTTTAAGCACATAGAGAGGAAACTTGATATTATTGCAATTCCTACAAGCATATATTCCTCCCTCATAATAATCTTCAGTAGCATAATGAATGAATTCAACAATATAAATATCACATAAATCATTCTTATCATGATCTACAAGCATAGAAAATTTACTACTCTCCACATAAGCAAAATTCTTCTCATTCGGAATGGTGGGAGTATCATAAGAAACTCGAATACTATAAATAGTTTCCATATTAAAAGAGTAATGTTCAGAAAAGGGGTGATCATAATCATGACAAGTTTTATAAATATAATCATCACTACTTTTTATAGCATAAGTATCATCACAATAATCATCATAAGTAGGAGGCATGCTATCATCATTATAAATTGGAACCTCTTCCAAGATAGTGGAATCATTACTAAATAAAGTCATGACCTCTCCAAATCCTTTCATAATTATCACAATAAGATTCAACATCCTACAAAATAGAGGGATCATTACTTCCTAAAGTTGACACTCTTCCAAACCCACTTTCATCAATATAATCATCATAAGTAGGAGGCATGCTATCATCATAATAAATTTGCATATCAAAACTTGGGAGACTACAAATATCATCTTCATTAAACATAGCTTCCCCAAGCTTGGGACTAACATTAATTGCAGCAAATATATTCTCAAAAACATCATCTTCATCAAACATAGCATCCCCAAGCTTGGGCCTTTTCATATCATAAGCATAATCACTTTCATCATTAATAGTATGGATAGCACCAATAGTATAGCAATTATCATCATCATAAGGAGTAATAGGAGCAACATCATTTGGGAGAGATACCTTTTTACCTTTGCTTCTTCGTCTTTTCTTTTTCTTCTTCACCTCATGTGTGGGTTCAACCGTCCTTTTGGAGCTCCTTATTGATGAGATTAGTTGAATAGAAGGCTCCTCCTCGTTACCTGATTCATCATAAGAAATAATAGGAGGATATTGGGAAGTCTCTTCCCTTTCATTAGTATCCTCTTCATCTTCTATTTGTTTTCTTTTATTTATGTAATTGGCAATATAAGGATTTTCAATACAATTCACCGCACAATACATATAAATTTCCTCTAGATCAAAACCAAGAAGTTTATCACGGGCAAATACTAGAAGATAGTTAGTTATATGTTTCATTTCTTCATAACCCATAAGCAAAGTAAGTTCATTATGATGTGCAAAAGAAATCAAGTCATCATAATTTTTGGAAACGATTAGATCATGAAACAATTTGCATCGAATGGTTAAATGACCACGTTCATTGCAAAGTTCACAAGTACGGCCAAGAAAATTTAAATTTTCAGCACAAACATCTAGCCTTTCTTGCAACCATTTAGTTTCTAAGTACTTATGCCTCTTGCAAAATCTATCTTCCCTAATTGGTGTGTACTTGCAAACTCTATGCACTCCACAAAAATCGACATGCTTATAAGATACATTCTCATCATGACTAGTGCAGTCATCATTAGTACTATGGATATCCAAAGAGTTCATACTAATAACGTTGCAATCATGCTCATCATTCAAATATTTTGTGCCAAACATTCTAATGCATTCTTCTTCTAGCACTTGAGCACAATGATCGGAATCCTTATTTTCATGATAGATATAAAAAAGATGAAGCATATGAGGCACCCTTAATTCCATATTTTTTGTAGTTTTCTTTTATAAACTAAACTAGTGGTAAAACAAGAAACAAAAAGATTCGATTCCAAGATCTAAAGATATACCTTCAAGCGCTAACCTCCCCGGCAACGGCGCCAGAAAAGAGCTTGATGTCTACTACACAACCTTCTTCTTGTAGACGTTGTTCGGCCTCCAAGTGCAGAGGTTTGTAGGACCGTAGCAAATTTCCCTCAAGTGGATGACCTAAGGTTTATCAATCCATGGGAGGCGTAGGATGAAGATGGTCTCTCTCAGGCAACCCTGCAACCAAATAATAAAGAGTCTCTTGTGTCCCCAACACACCCAATACAATGGTAAATTGTATAGGTGCACTAGTTCGGCGAAGAGATGGTGATACAAGTGCAATATGGATGGTAGATGTAGGTTTTTGTAATCTGAAAATATAAAAACAGAAAGGTAACTAATGATAAAAGTGAGCACAAACGGTATTGCAATGCGTTGAAACAAGGCCTAGGGTTCATACTTTCACTAGTGCAAGTCCTCTCAACAATAATAACATAATTGGATCATATAAATATCCCTCAACATGCAACAAAGAGTCACTCCAAAGTCACTAATAGCGGAGAACAAACAAAGAGATTATGGTAGGGTAGGAAACCACCTCAAAGTTATCCTTTCTGACCGATCTATTCAAGAGTCTGTAGTAAAATAACATGAAGCTATTCTTTCCGTTCAATCTATCATAGAGTTCGTACTAGAATAACACCTTAAGACACAAATCAACCAAAACCCTAATGTCACCTAGATACTCCTATGTCACCTCAAGTATCCGTGGGTATGATTATATGATATGCATCACACAATCTCAAATTCATGTATTCAAACCAACACAAAGTACTTCAAAGAGTGCCCCAAAGATTCTACTGGAGAGTCAAGATGAAAACGTGTGCCAACCCCTATGCATAGGTTCATGGGAGGAACCCGCAAGTTGATCACCAAAACGTACATCAAGTGGATCAACAGAATACCCCATTGTCACCACAGGTATCCCACGCAAGACATACATCAAGTGTTCTCAAATCCTTAAAACTCAATCCGATAAGATAACTTCAAAGGGAAAACTCAATCCATTACAAGAGAGTAGATGGGGAGAAACATCATAAGATCCAACTATAATAGCAAAGCTCGCGATACATCAAGATCGTACCACCTCAAGAACACGAGAGAGAGAGAGAGAGAGAGATCAAACATATAGCTACTGGTACATACCCTCAGTCCCGAGGGAGAACTACTCCCTCCTCGTCATGGAGAGCGCCGGGATGATGAATATGGCCACCGGTGAGGGTTCCCCCCTCCGGCAGGGTGCCGGAACGAGTCTAGATTGGTTTTCGGTGGTACGGAGGCTTCTGGCGGCGGAACTCCCGATCTATTCTGCTCCCCAAAGTTTTAGGGTATATGGGTATATATAGGAGGAAGAAGTACGTCGGTGGATCTCCGGGTTGTCCACGAGGCAGGGGGCGCGCCCAGGGGGGTGGGTGCGCCCCCCACCCTCATGGGCAGCCCGGGACTCTCCTGGTCCATCTCCGATACTCCGTGGGCTTCTTCTGGTCCAAAAATAAGTTCTATGAAGTTTCAGGTCAATTGGACTCCGTTTGATTTTCCTTTTCTGCGTTACTCTAAAACAAGGAAAAAAACAGAAACTAGCACTAGGCTCTAGGTTAATAGGTTAGTCCCAAAAATCATATAAAATAGCATATAAATGCATATAAACATCCAAGGTTGATAATATAATAGCATGGAACAATCAAAAATTATAGATATGTTGGAGACGTATTAATGTGCATTACCGAGAGGGCCTAGAGATACCTCTTCGATAGATGGAGTGACAAATCCTAATCTTGATCTATGCCAACTCAACAAACACCTTCGGAGACACCTGTAGAGCATCTTTACAATCACCCAGTTACGTTGTGACGTTTGATAGCACACAAAGTGTTCCTCCGGTATTCGGGAGTTGCATAATCTCATAGTTAGAGGAATATGTATAAGTCGTGAAGAAATCAATAGCAATAAAACTAAAATGATCATAATGCTAAGCTAATAGATGGGTCTTGTCCATCACATCATTCTCTAATGATGTGATCCCGTTCATAAAATGACAACACATGTCCATGGTCAGGAAACTTAACCATCTTTGATTAACGAGCTAGTCAAGTAGATGCATACTAGGGACATTCTGTTTGTCTATTTATTCACACATGTACTAAGTTTCCGGTTAATACAATTCTAGTATGAATAATGAACATTTATCATGATATAAGGAAATATAAATAAAAACTTTATCATTGCCTCTAGGGCATAATTCCTCCAAGTTGATCATGTCGGTCCCACTGAAAACCCTAACGTTCACATTTTGAACTAAATCGGTCTTACCGAGTTCACATATTCGGTCTGATCGAGTTGGCTCTTTTGTGTGTAACGGTTAGATTTTGTGTGGAGGCTATATATACCCCTCCACCCTCCTCTCCATGTGTGAGAGAACCATCAGAACGTTCCTACACTTCCACCATTCATTTTCTCAGAGAGAACCACCTACTCATGTGTTGAGACCAAGACATTCCAATCCAACCACAAGAATCTTGATCTCTAGCCTTCCCCAAGTTGCTTTCCACTCAAATCATCTTTCCACCATAGCCAAATTTGCGTGAGAGAGTTGAGTGTTGGGGAGACTATCATTTGAAGCACAAGAGCAAGGAGTTCATCATCAACACACCATCTATTACCTTTTGGAGAGTGGTGTCTCCTAGATTGGTTACACTACAAAAAATACACTTCCATGATGATACGTGTTTGTCACAGTAGGTCACGTTTTCTGTCATGCATGTACATCCATGATGATTTTATGACAGAATCAAGATAGTCATACCTGTGTTGTTGTAGAAGTGTTCCATGACATTACCAAAATTATCATCACGGAAGTGTCCACTTCCATGACGATAAATCCCACGTCATAGAAGTGCTTTCGTCAAGGGTGACCGACACGTGGCATTGACCGTAACGGGTCGTCGTTAAGCTACCAGGTCCGGTTTTGGATCCGATAACCCGTTAAGCTGGGACCAATGGGGATTTTCCACGTGTAAAATTCTCATTGACTGGAGGAAACACGGTTTGCTCACCGATGGGACAAATGTCGTCCACTCATAGGATAGGAGGCGTCTATGATACGTCGACACGTGGCACGGCCCAACAGAGGCCCATTCCGGTGAAAAGGCCAGCCCAGCTAAAGGCCCACCATGTTTTTTCAGACACTAGTGGGTTGTCCCGTTAACAACCTGCCATGTATTGGGCCAAATTGAGGCCCATAGCAGATCAGGCCCGTTCACAGCCTGTCGTGTTTTGGGCCAAATTACGACCCATATCGGATCAGGCCCGTTAATAGGCCATTGTTCTTTTGGGCCCATTCTAAGATAGATTTGTATTTCAGCCTATTAAATACCCGTTAACCAGTTCGGCCCGATAATAGTTTCGGCCTGTTAGCGACCCGTGGTGCATCTGGGACGTTGTCGGCCTGGTTTAACTTCAGTCCCTTTAACGGCCCATGCAGAAACTGGGCTATTTCTTGTCTGAAGTAACTTTAGGCCTCTTAACGGCCCGTGGTCTTCATGGATAAATTTGAACAGTTGGGCCTAATTACAGCCCGCGTTGAATCAGGCCTGCTTATAGCCCATCTGATAATGGCCCGTGACACTTTTGGGCCTACGACCACGTGGATACCAGCCTGCTTAAAGCCCATAATTTTATTGGGCCAAATTGGCCCGAGATATATTTTGGCCTATTAACTGCTCGTCCTATTTGGGCCAAACATGGGCCTTAGGTAGTTTCGGCCTGTATTGGCCCATGAATTTTTTGGCCCAACGCTGGCCCAATCTAGGTTTTAGCCTATTTAAAGCCCATGGTATTCTCTGGCCCAGCTGGCTAGAACTTTACTCGGCCTATAAAGGCGGGAAACTACTATAGGTTTAGACCTGCTAATGGCCCAAGATGATTATAGGCCCACATTTTGGCCCATATGAGTAACGGGTCGGCCTGAAGACCGACAACACCTAGATCCACTAAACCTTCCAGCCTAAATTATAGCATACCGATGAAAGAATAAACCTAGACTATACAATAAAGAAATTATGACATATTACATCCACTTGGAATCAAAGTTCGCTACCGGTGATAATAAAGTGCAACATGACAGAGGATTACATACACTGGGCATCAAAGGTCGCCACTAGTGCATATAAACGTGCTGACAAAAGAATATACAAAACTGAGAGCACTTCAGAAGGCACGAGGCCTGGCCAGGGCTGGCCCCGCAAGCAGCCAAACAAGCTGATGAGACCTCAGTTGTGTCAACGATAGATGCTCCAGCCCTAGCTATATGGCACCATAGTACGCAAGGCAGTCCTTCGACATCTTCCTTGCATCTTTGACTTCAAGTCGGAGCTGAGCTGAAGTAAGCCTTTCCGCTTTAAGTTGAGACTGAAGAAGTCGAACTGATTGAGACAGCGACTGCACAGAGGTTGTCTCACACCTGCTGGTGAGTAGCTTCAACTCACTGTCTTCATCAAGACAGGACCTTGGGGTCATCTCATTGTCCTCTATATGATTTGGCTCACTGTCTTCCCTAAAGTTCCGCCTGGCATAAGAGATACAACTCTGAAAGAGAAACAAGGAGACACGTAACAAGTTTCACAATTATATAAGCAAATAAATGGATTTGTTCCGCATAAGGAACATGTTTTTACAGCTACAATTTAAAACTGGTAGTTGTTGCAAACATCCAATCAGATGTAAACAGCAAAGTAAACAACAGTGGAGGAAATGATGCCTATCCAACTCTATACTAGAACAAAGTTTGAAGGCTTGAGAAGGATGAACTTACATTACATGTTAACACGGGCTGGACAAAGCCCATCTCCATGTTGATGGAAGGATAATTCAATAAATTCCCCAAAGAAAATTCTTTATAAGCATTGCCATTTTTCTACATTTTGCAAAGAGTAAATATAGATCAAATAATATTGGAAGAAACGGAGGATAATGAAGCTATAAGGTGCAGACTGATGATACATAATCAAATAACAATTAATTAAGTATAGGGTTACAAGGCAAAAGGTACTGACAAGAGGAATGCAAACATCAACGTGTGCGGTGGCATTGGCTTTATTCAATACTTTGGTAAGAGTAAAGGTAGATATGATAATTTGGAGAAAGCGGAGGGCAGGGCAGATAAGATGCAGAGTAATGCTAGACAATCAACTATCTCGTGATGCAAGTACAGTACACCATCGTCCGTTATTACTTGTCGCTCAAATGGATGTATCTAGCACTATTAAGTTCTAAATACATCCAATTGATCAACAATTAATTCGATACAGAGGGAGTACATGACAACATGTACTTACATGAGCAATCCAAAACTTCATAACCATTGTGTTAATTCTACATTTATCTAAGAGTAAATATAGGTCTTATAATTTCAAGCAAAGGGAGGATCAAGAAGCGAACATTTACAGTGATTCTCCATAATCAAACAACAACGAGTGTAAGTATGCTGACAAAGGGCAAGAGGTACTGACAAGAGCAATGCAGAGCCCAGTATTGTTGTGAGATTATATGATCCTTTGAGTAAGGAGATTCATCTAAAATTAGTTTTCATACAAGAGAGAAGGTAAGGCACATGCAAAAATTTAGGAGTTCAAATTTTGAATTGATATCATAGACAGTACCTGACGCTGGGCTCTCAGCAGTTCTAATAGGGATTTGGCCAGTGGAGTAGGGGTAGAGTTTGGTACAGTTGGGCCTGTGTTTTATGTGGCTGCTAATCTATTTGATTTATCAGGTATCACTACCTTTTACAAATACCTAGTTTGTACTCCTTTAGGATCTGCACTCACCCTCTTCCTTTTGGACATCTATTACGAAAGAACAACATTTGACTGGAAAAACATAGTATGACGACACATGGAATAGGTACAAAAAATGGATAGGTATGGCATATACTCACATGTCATGCTTAAACTAAGCAGATGGTGTAACAAAGTAGAAGTAATGCAAGAGGTCAGATGCAAAATATGTGCGACCAATACAACCTTGCCAAGTTAGAGCAAGCACCTTGATGGCTGAATAAGATAGGCCATCCTCCACCATGCCAAGTTTGTTAGCTAGTGGATTGTTCCGCAATATTCCTCTCGTGCGCCCATTCTCATATTCATTTTGATAATGTTCAGTACATGTCATGCAGGAAAACATAAAAACAAGTTAGATTATCTTTGTAATGCAGAAGTGCTTCTAATCCAATACTACCTCCCTGTAAACCCCTTTGTGCTATCTCTGCAATTCTTCTGAGAGATGCCATGCATGATGTAACTTGGTGTGTGCATTAATATAATGTGGCCTAGTACTCAAAATATGAGAGCTCCAGAAGTGATGATACTTCGCAGATGACAGCTTCAACATATAGTAAAGAAGAACAAGTCGACCTGACCTGACAGTTCAAAATATACTAAGGGAGAACAACTCGACCTGACCAGTCAACCACAAATGTGTCTGCTACTCTTCCCAACAAGGAACATACTTATTAAAGAAGAGAATAGGATCATCTTAAAGAAGAGCAATAGAGCAAGCAGATTGAAGATATTACAAATCTTTCTATACAATGTCGGTTGCCCACCCGTGATGAACCAGAGCGCATAGAGAAATACTGTTCCTTCTGGTCTCTTCATATGTGGCTCACGTGCATTTCGAAACTAAAGTAGGAACATTTAGCTGACCAATTAAACATCTCTCAGTCTTACTAATATCAGCATAATATCATATTTGAATTTTTACAACTAAGCTTGTTTAGCTCGATGGGTGGAGAAGTGCTATTACGACACAAACCACGTAGGCTGATCGTGGTCATCATAAAATGGGGAAACCGTAAGCATGATGAGTATAGTGTTGACTGTGGCAGTGGGATGGTAGATTTGAAGCTGCAAACCGCGCAAAGGGTAGTTATCAACCGATGTTTTCTTTGAAATAACAACTAAGATTTGGTATGGAAAAGAAAGTACAGTGAACAAGTGACAAAGAAATGCAATTCTGCTGTCTCTCTATATGTCACGACATGCATTTGGAAACTCAAGTGGGACCTTTAGCTAACCAACTAAATGTGTCTGTTAACTAATATCAGTATCATATCACAATCATATTTGAACAACTAAGCTTTGGAATTTTGAGGGTTGTGTTGTTTAGCTTGAAGGGTGGAATAATGCTAGTACGACACAAAGCACCTACGCAGATCATAGTAGAGTAGATAAAGGGGGAAAACCCTAAGCATCAAGAGTAAAATCAGGAAAGTGGAACTAGCTGGACCAGTGGGTGGCGCACATGCTTTTTGAAACGAATATAGGAACATTAGGTGACCAATTAAACATTCTCTGTTTTAGTAATATGAGCATCATATCATATTCGTATTTCACCACCTAAGCTTTGGAATTATGAGTGGCATGTTGTTTCGCTTGATGGGTTGAGGTCTTGAGGAGTAGTGCTAGCACGACATGAAGCACCTACGATGATGGTAGTGAATATAAAGGGGGAAAACCATAAGCTTTACGAGTATAGTGACCGTGCCATGGCGGATCTGAAGGTGCAAACCGGACAAACTACTTCGCAACCAATGTTTGCTTTCAACTAGCCACTATGATTTGGTACGGACAAGAAAAGTACAGTAAACAATTTACGATCTATTTTCTGGGTGAGATCAATTACTTAAGCACATATGGAAGAGTACAACCTCTCTTGCGATGCTGTGTAGGCCCCTGCTGATACGTTGAGGGTGTTGTGGGTGCGATGGTTGTCGGCGGCGGGGAAGAAGACTTTAGACGGATCGGTCGGGGGATAAATCCTGTTGTCGTGGACGATGCGGTAGTAGGAGCGGCAATGACAAGGTGGACGAGGGCGCCGATGAAGCGAGAGGACGCGATGAAAGGATCCTGGTCTGGCGTCGTGGATGAGAGACGTCCATCTCTTGCAGTGGATGACGGGGTAGCGGCTCCGGCAAGGTGGAGGATGGGGTGACGGATGGAGGAGGCTGGCCGCAGTGGGGAGGTTGTTGTGGCGCCGATGGTGTATGAATGGGGAAATGGAGGGGGGGTCTCAAAATTTGGGACACGCTTGTCTGAAATGTGGGAAAGTTACGAACTTATCCCCCGTTTAAAATTTCGGACATCACGTCGGTTGGGGATAGGATGGTAATCTCGCATCTCCCAAATATTTGCCGGTAGCAATTTCGGGTGAGGAGAGGGTGTTTTGCCGCCCATGGTTGGCGCCCACGGTGTATGAACATGGCTGACAGGTAGGGCGGTTGTGTCACGTCTGAGGGAAGTTATACATCTGCCCCTATTTAAAATATTTGCCTACATCGATTTCGGGCGAGGAGAGTTTGTTTTGCCACCCACCGTGTATAAATGGGGAAATGGAGGGAGAGACACATGTCTTTCGGACGAGCTTGAATCAAATGTGTTTTGCCGCCCATGTTTGGCGCCCATCGTGTCTGAATGGGCTCAAAGGCGGTCATGTCACATCTGATTGAAGTTACTAGTCTACCCCTATCGACAATAGTGTAAATCCGGTCGATAAGGATGTCAAAGTGTCAGGGGTAGACATTAATTTCCATCTCGCAAACACTTGCTTCGGGCAGCGCACAAATGATAGTGGGTGTTTAGCCGCTTCATTCAAAACTTGGGAGAATTAGCATTCACGTTTGCCTTGGGCCCTGGCAACTAAATTCAAATCCAATTTGTATTCGATTACGAATATCCACCGATAATTCTACGTTTTGTTATTTATTTCTTCAAAACCAAAACAAAGATTTATTCCACTTTATATATGATTATGATTTAGAAATGCCGTGATCTTCGAATTCAGTAGGTTGGATACACTTTGAGTCAAACAATTATTTCATCCAATACAATATGCTCACACGAAAAATAGTTCACCTTATGTCAATCATACAAGTACTGAGGATTACCTCACCTAAAAAATTTGGATCATTACAACACATGGACAACATAGGGGGTCTTACAACATAATCCATTCAGAGACATGACACAACATGCAAGCTAATAATCTATTGACAATTTCAACTGGTATCTAAAGAAGAATTGGGATTACCCTGGGCTTCAGATAGCAGAAACAGCATGACCTCCTTCGTCTTCAAATGCAGCATTCTTACTTCCTCCAATTCTTGGGTTGCTTGCATAATGTGTGCAGCTAATTTCATAATTTCCAGCCTCAAGATCAAGATTACCTCATTCATGGCAGCCACACCATCTCTTTCTGCCTCTAGTAGAGCCTCAAGAACTATAATATCTGTGCTCAGACTGCTCTCCGACGGTGTTGCCTCTGAACTGCTACCATCTGGTAACATGGATGGCACACTGCTCCCACAAATAGATTCTGGGGTTGTACATTGTGTCCTAGTGTGAACGGCATCCTGAAAGGTTTCCGCTGGACATAAGTAAGAGATAGTTATCGCATGATCCAGGCAGTAAGCTTACATGGTAAACGGCATATGAATTATTGCCGAGCATGGAAAGCTATATTTAAATGGTTCAAAGCAGCATCAGCCAAAAAGAAATTAAAATGGTATGATGAAACTAGGGATGTAAGTGGCAATAAACGACATCCACCAGTCCATCTAGTTAGTTTTTGCTAGCTCCCTAGTTCATTTTCCTCAAAAAACAAAAACTCTTTTGAACTATCATACCACTAGTGGACTTTAATTGGGATTAAATGGGACCCAGTTGACATCCCTAGTTGAAAGGGAGTGTACCACCGCTATATTTAAGTTGACAAGGCATCTAAGCAGTTCAAATAATCTGAGAAAGCACTTAACAGTGTGGCCTCATATAAACTACGAAGACAGTCTTGTGATGAAGTGTAGAGGAAAAGTTAAGGACTCAAATGAACTAGGCATGCATTTCTTTACAATAGTATAGCAGGCACTGCTGACATGTTGGCCAACTCAGGTATAGCCTAACAAGTAACAAACAAGCATTCGAATCAAACAATACAGCAAAGCAGACAACTGAACTATTTGTAATTCTGTAGGATTACATGTTGAGCCCACAAGCCAAGAAAGCAGCCCACACACATTAAATTTCACATGTACTAAAACACACTGGCTTACCATATGTTGCTGTGAAGCCTCGCTGCTGTTGCAATGTTCTTTGAAGATATCGTCAGCATCCCGTGGTTGCAAATCTAGTTCTTGTAGTTTATTCTGCACACTCTATTTAGGTAAAATTAATTTTAATCACATGCATTGGTTCGAATTGATCATCAATGGTTCATCTAAACTAATGAAAGAAGGGTGTGTGCTTACATGCCAATATATCTGTTTCACTCTATTTTTATGCTTGTTCGAGGTGCCAGCCCCAAAAGAACAAATATTTTGCTTGATGGGGTTGGCAGCTCCATAATTAATAGAAGCATCAAATTAGTCATGCAACTTAGGAAGATCAAGAACACATAAAAAAGTAATGAACGGAGGCTCGGATCAGTGATGTAATAGCTAGCATTAGAAAATGTAGGGTAAAATGAACAAAAAGCAGCGGAACCACATGCTAGTTTGCTGATGTGTAATTAAGCATAGAGAACATGAAGCAATATGATGGAACCAACATGTGTCATTAGAACAACACCATTATCATAAATATAGCATGCAAGAAGTAAAATAGTAGGCAGTGATATCTAGGAAGTACAGTAATACTTAGGACAAAACTGAAGCATATTAACTATATGTGCACTGAGCACATGTAACATGTTCACTGCCAGAAGTATGGCCCTACAGGTGCAAGTAGAATAACGCGTCTCATGAAAAATTGAATGATGCCCTGCAGAAATTCAAAGGTGCGGTGCTTATGCTAAGAAAGTGAACATAGGCGCCGGCCATTGGATAATAGTACCTGATTCTCGACGGCGCATGGGTATCGTTGTCATACTTGATAGCTAAGGATTGTCGATGGTGCTTGTGTTGCTGTTGAGTTTGGGTCGGCTGTCGCCGTCGCTGAAGCGACTCTGGTGCTTCGGTTGCGGCGCCTGTCGACATACAAGAAAGCTCATCTGTGGTAAGTGAACAGTTGCACGATAAAGAAGAGAAAAACCGAAGGAGCACAAATTGAAATAACCTGATGAGGCTGCGGTGTCAGTAAAGCAAGGCCGGTGGAGTTGAATATGGCGTCCGTGGAGCGGGTCCAGTGCAATGGACGAAGGCTTCGGCGGGCGCGGTGTACACTGCTTTCGGTGAGGCGGATCTGTTGCGGCGGACGAGGGCTTGTATGAAGGGTCAGCGATGGGGTAGACGAGGGAGTCAGTGAAGGACCTACACTGTTGTGGACGAGGGCGCGGTTAAGCAGATCCGGTGCGGTGGACCATGATGGTGGTCAAGTAGATCTAGAGCGGTGGACAAGCCAGTCGGTGAAGCAGCTCCGGTGAAGTGGTGAGTTGGCAATTGGGGGTTCCAAGGTGCGGAAGGTAGATCCGGCGGGGTGTGAGGTCCACCGCTGCAGCGGAGGACTAGATTCGGCGGCTTGCCGTGGTTGGGGGCGGTAGGGGAGGGGATCTGGGGAAGAATGTTGGGGGCAAAGAGGGGAAAACAATGGAGTTACCAAAGCAGCCCTTTTTCTGTTCATGTGGCAGGGGTAAAACAGGAATATCGCATGGCTAAACTTTCGGGCGCAAGATATTTCGATGTGAGCGGGAAGTTTGAAAGCTTTTGGCGCCTGAAATTATAAGTGTTCTGCTCTTATACGACCGACTATGATATCATGGTCGAGAATTTATTTGTTTTGCACACAAAAAAAGTGCAAGTTTTGAAAATCAATGTCTCCAACTCGAAACTTAGATTGTCCATTCAATTCAAATATGGATCATTGAGCTAGTACAAGGAAATACCATCATACGGTCCAATTGAAATGAAATTCCAAATGTGTATATCCTAAATATGATGACAAAAGCAAAAATGTGTATGTGTATGAATAAAGTGGATGACTATAAAGTTTCAACATGCCCGTATGTGTATATCTCTAGGTTTGATATATGAATTTGTAATCACAAAATCCCAGCTTAAAAAATGTACCTTCGTTTAAATGAATTACAAAAGCTAATGATTGAGTCGAATTCCAAAATTCCAATCTTAGGTTTGTAATTCTGGTACATCAAGGTATATCACGCATGTTCAAAAGTATCGTTATCTCATAGTCCAAACTATGAAACAAATTGATCAACCATGAGTGCACACACTATTGACCATATATATCTCAATTACGCTAAAGTCCCTCAAATATAGACACCTAACTCATTATCTGAAGCCAACCCCCCACCCCCTCCATCGCCCCCACCCCCCCACACATGCCGTTCTGTCCCCCAGACACGAACACTCGAGCACATTAACACCCCCCTCTCTTCTAAAGTCCGGACCCCAATATA
>NC_057806.1:341686514-341707868 GCF_018294505.1 Triticum aestivum
CACACCTCTTCCCCCACTCTCCAGGTCTTCCGGCATCTCTCTTTCCCAAGCACACGCACTATGTAGAGTGTATCTTTCCCATACACACAAAACGTAGCCCCCAAATGTCTATCTCCCTAGTTATGTGGTTCTCGCACACTCACCTCACACACCACCCCCACTGCAAACAAGCACACTTGTCTCCTTGTGCACCACTCTCCTCTTTCTATCTCTCCCACATGCAGACCCGCCCCAGCTCCTTTCGTGTATACATATATGTCGTGACTCTTTCCATAGCTCCCTAACATATCATCGTTCTCAATCTCGCATGCTGTTCTCTACACCATCTATTCTAGATATCTCATGAAGTCCATATCACACACACGATGAATCGCTTCCCTTGCGTCTCCGTACATAGGCCAATTTCGAACAACATCAACATTGTCTCCCTATCTATACGCCACTTCTGGACACAAACGACCCCTCTCTCTCCCCCTCTTTTCCTCTCTCTCTCTCTCTCTCTCTCTCTCTCCGTCGCTAGCTCTCTCTCTCTCTCCCTCTCTTTCTCTCTCTCTCGCTCTCACACCCCTCTCCCACACACACTCGATGTCTCTTCCAAATAGTCTGCTCCCCGCCCGCACCCATGCTATCCCGCTACTACACATGCCTTTGTCTCTCTTTGACACACATGTCACACCATTCCCCCTTCCCTTATACTAGGTTTACATCATTAGTGGTCTCTATACTCCACATACACACACTCCCTCTCACACACAAACGCGTGCACAAACACACACAGACACGCACAAACACCCATCTAGCTATCTGGATCCTTCTTTTAAGACACATACCCTCGCATATTCTCTATAGCTCTAGATATGTATATATCCCTCCCCCTCTCTAGCTCAGATGCACACCAAAATTCTCCATCTCTCTAACTCACACATCTCTCCCCATGTCCGCATGTGTATCTCACACACTCACTCTCTGATTATGTCTATGTGTCTCCACGTTACACAACACAAAGCCCCATGTACATGTCTCTCTCTATCCTCCACACACATAGACACAAAGAATCTCTTATTATTGCCTCAGTCTATAGACATACCACACACGCTCTCTCTCTCTCTCTCTCTCTCCCAAACACGCTCAACAAGGGTTTCCCCGTGAATAATTTACCGTCTATTCATCAACAGTCGTGGTAGTACAGCGAACATGAGACGTGAAAAAGAATAAATCTACACGTGTGTAGACCACCTAGTATGACTACGAGGACTAGAGCAAGCCGAAAGCGTGTCGCCGTCACCCCCTCCTTATCGGCGACGGGAAAACCTTTGTTTTACACAGTTGAGAAGTCATTGTGCTAAGGTCCCACATGTTGAGCCGTTGAATAGAATGTATATCCTAGTTTATGGAAACAAGTGTCGATAATACGTTTCTATCTCCATACTTATATTTCTTCTCTTATAAAAAAACCGAGTTGGTGATGATGGTATGCGTGCCATCTTGCAATAGACCATCCGATCTGTATCTGATAGATGGAAATTAAACTAAAAGATACCCGCACCTCTCTCCACATTTGCAGACAAGGCCTTCCCTCATTCATCCTTATCTCCAACAACCTCATTGTTGAGCAATTAAAAAAGGAAGCCTCTGGAAAAAACTGGCCTGGTGGCCGCTGCCGGCGTCGTCCCCCTTGCCTCCACTTAGTCCGGCCACCAATCACCACCACGCCCCACTCCTCTTCACCTCATCTCCTCTTTCTCGAGATATCATTAGTTTTTACACATGGGATTAGTTCTGCATGGGTCAATCACAACAAGTGTTTTATAAAAATATGCATCTTGATGTTCCGTGCAATGCACGGACATCTTGCTAGTACTCCTATAGAAGACTAAGTTGGTGATGATGGTGTGTGTGCCATTCGTCATTTCTGACCATTAGAGCTACATCTAACAACTCTGAGGTAAGTTGTTGACTTTTCTCACCAACATCCCACTTCTCTACCAATTTGCGGAAAAACCCATAATTAGTATCTTAAAACCAACCACACCCCTCCCTCACCTCACCAAAACAGCCCAAGGAATATTTTCTGATTGAAACATAATATATCTCTAGTGATATATGTATATCATAATTAGAGTGTTTTGTATCAAGTTTGTGAATAATTATTGTTCTAATTATGATTCATTGCAACGTACGTGAACATTGCTAGTATTTCCAACCATTCCAAAAAATTCTAGTATTTCCATAGTTTTGAGTTTTCCATCAAGATATTAGTCACTCATGGTTGATATTTACTTTCAATCACGCACACATAGGCACTATGTAACTAGCCTTGCTTATTGGCTTCCAAAGCTTAACTTTCACTCCTACTTACAATATGTAGAGTATTTAACAAAAAAACAACCACTTTCAATCAGCCCTAGGAAGAAACTATTGTACAAAAAATAGCAAAAACATACCCAAAATTTCTTAATCCGTGCCAAAAGCTACTACCTAGTGTCGATTAGGCTTGTTTAAACCCGTTTATGACAGGGTTGGCCCACACGTCCATGCTGACAAGGCAACTTAAACCAACACATTTTGTTTGACCGTTGACACGAGGGATCCACATCTGACCTTCTATCCTGTTATATTCCCCTCAAATCATTATTTTTCCTAAACATTATTTCAAACGGTATTGATGCGTGTTCGTCGGTGGCGTCGGTGATGAGGGAGTTGGCCGCCGCTCCGCCGGACGGGCCGGACGCCGCACTGGCCTCCGCACGGGTTGGCAGGCTGGCCCAAGCGTGACTCACGCGCGAGCAAGCCACCGCGCTGGCCTTCGCTCGAGCCAGATGGTTGACCTTAGCGTGGCGTGCCGCGCGCGAGCAAGCCGCCGTGCCAATCTACCTAGCAAACCTTGCAGACAAGCAGTTGGACAGAGCTATCTTGGCTAGCTAGCGATCGCGAGCGCCGGACAAAGCTGTCATCCGGGCTGCCGCAAGATGGGCTCCGCACCGCCGGCGGTTTTAACCTCGCGTTCTGCTGGCAGCGGTAGCTGCGTCCCATGGCCGAGGATGACTAGGTGGACAGGCCGGAGGTAGGAGGTCGCTCGAGGTTTTTTGTGCAGACTGACATGTAGGTCCCACAAGTCATAACACCTAACTTGCCGATTGAATAGAAGGCATTGACTTAAGGGGCGACATGGGTTGAAACGTGCCTATAACGGCACTTTGTAGAGTAGTCGTTTCTTGGTAGGGCTGGTTGGTAAGGGCATGTACAATGGTTGATAAGGTAGTCTTTTCTTAAGTCTGCCACGTATGCAAGTGGTAGTAGTTTCTTGGCATTATTAGGGCATGTAAAATGGTTGATAAGATAGTCTTATCTTAAGTCTTGCATGTAATTTAGATATGATAAGAAAAACATGTCTACAATGGGTCATCTCTTAGCCTTATCTTCAATGACTAGTTATTCCTAAAAATGTGGTGAGACATATTGTGCTAAGAGATCATCTCTTGTCTTCCCTTCAATGCCTTTTCTTATGATTTCTCTCTCCTCCACCTCATCATTTATCCTATGTGGCATTGCTAAGATAGAACCATCGTACATGCCCTTAGTGGTTTCTTGGCATTATTAGTGGTTTCTTGTAAGGAACAATGTACTACTAGCGACAAAAGGCGATTCTAGGTTGCGTTGTACGCCAACGAGTACTACTAGTGGTCGCGGGAGTGTATACCTTGTTTTGTGGGTTCGATCCCGTCCGAATGCATGACAGCCTTTTTTTAAATAGTAACTTCGCTACGAGCCAATATTGTACACAGGTAGTTTGAGTTTTGAAGTCAAACGGACATGTCGCACCACAATCTGGGTGCACTGGATAGCCCAGCCACGTGAACGGGTTTTCCTTCCCATCATCTCGTGGATCATGTGCTCACCCTAGCTACACCTCGCTTGCAGTTTCCTCATTAGCTAGTAGCATATTTAAACTAGCGCCTCCCAATTAAGCCCGAGGAGCTGGAAAAGCCTGGCGCGACATTGGGAACTGTGCAATATGGCTATGTACGTAAAGTGCTAGTACTCTACTACTCTATAGCTTGTGGCATTGCACGCATGGACTTCACTCCATTATCGGCTCTATAAAAGAAATTCCTCTTGACGTGATTTTTTTGCTTTGAAACGGAGGCAAAAGCTTTGCCTCATTTCATTCATGAAGAAGGAACTACTAACAAAGTTTGATGAGATCCATTACAACTCCACAAATGGAAGCAAAAAGCCTAGTCTCGTTGTATCAAATAACTCAAATGTTCTGCCCCTGCAGTAACCGTCGCTGATAAACAGGCTGCTAGTGTGTACGTGAGAGGAGCGGCTGAGTGGGCCAGCTACACGCTTGAATAGAGTGCCGAGAGTACCTGAAAGATCGTGGATGTCGCCCAGAGGGGGGTGAATAGGCGCTTTAAAATAATTACGGTTTAGGCTTGAACAAATGCGGAATAAACCTAGCGGTTAATTCGTCAAGCACAAAACCTACAACAACTAGGCTCACCTATGTGCACCAACAACTTATGCTAAGCAAGATAAACTACTAGGTGATAGCGAGATATATGACAATAAACAATATGGCTATCACAAAGTAAAGTGCATAAGTAAAGAGCTCGGGTAAGAGATAACCGAGGCACACGGAGACGATGATGTATCCCAAAGTTGACACCCTTGCGGATGCTAATCTCCGTTTGGAGCGGTGTGGAGGCACAATGCTCCCCAACAATCCACTAGGGCCACCATAATCTCCTCACGCCCTCGCACAATGCAAGATGTCGTGATTCCACTAAGGGACCCTTGAGGGCGGTCACCGAACCCGTACAAATGGCAACCCTTAGGGCGGTCACCGAACCCGTACACTTTGGCAACCCTTGGGGGCGGTCACCGGTACCCGTCAAATTTCTCGGGGCGATCTCCACAACCTAATTGGAGACCCCGATGCTTGCCCGGAGCTTTACACCACAATGATTGAGCTCCGAACACCACCAACTGTCTAGGGCACCCAAGCACCCAAGAGGAACAAGCTCAAGGGTACCAAACACCCAAGAGTAATAAGCTTCTCAACTTGTAACTTCCACGTATCACCGTGGAGAACTCAAACCGATGCACCAAATGCAATGACAAGGGCACACGGAGTGCCCAAGTCCTTCTCTCTCAAATCCCACCGAAGCAACTAATGCTAGGGAGGAAAATGAGAGGAAGAACAATAAGGAGAATACCAAGAACTCCAAGATCTAGATCCAAGGGGTTCCCCTCACATAGAGGAGAAAGTGATTGGTGGAAATGTGGATCTAGATCTCCTCTCTCATTTCCCTCAAAAACTAGCAAGAATTCATGAAGGGATTGAGAGTTAGCAAGCTCGAAGAAGGTCAACAATGGGGGAAGAACATGAGCTCAAAGGATAAGGTTCAATGGGGAAGAAGACCCCCTTTTATAGGTCCCCATGAACCTGCCCGTTATGTGCAGAAAACTATAGGACCAGTACAACAGGTGCACGAACCGGTACAACCGGTCAAAGCAGAGGAAAAACCAACCCGAAGGAAAAAGGCCTAAGCGGTACAATAGCCCAGAGAACCGGTTAAAGTGAACTAACCGGTACAACCGGTGAACAACCGCTCCAAAACAGAAACTAGTCCGGTGGTAGAGCGGTACATGGCCGGTACAACCTTCGGACCAATTCTGGAGCGGTAAAACCACTCGAAACACCGGTTGTACCAGTCAACTAGTACAACCGCTCTAAGGGGAGGTACAACCTCTCTATGTAAAACATGTAACATCAAAACAGCCACAACTTTCGCATACAAGCTCCGAATTTGACGAAATCAAGTTTGTTGAAAAGCTAGCGACAAGTGATGAAGATATGTACCTAGGGTAGGGTCATAGGCCTGACCTAGACACCCTCCCCTAGGACGTCACCCTCAAACCAGAAGCATTCGAAGAGGAGTCATCATCCACTCGACCATGAGGACTCTCACTCGGGGGTCTTAGCAGTTTATTGGAGAAGTTGCGATTCTTCCGATTCCCATCATCATGGTTTCTGGCGGAGGATTGGCCGAAGGCCGCGAGATCCGTCTCGGCGCGCTCGTCTTCATCACCGACAACTCCACTTGGCTCCACTTGGCTCCATGAGGCTCCACTCGACGTCGAGGCGCTCCCCATCCACGGGGCGACGCACTTCCGCGCATGCGTTCGCGGCGTCCTTCTTCGGCAACCGTCGACTCCGTATCAGTCGGCTCCTACGACAACCTCCCTTTCCGTTGTTCGCCGGCGCTAGCGATCCGGTCGATCGCGGCTTCAGCGGTGGGTGAGGCACGCGGTGGCCTGCCAATCAGCCACCCCACAAATCGCGACGATTGAGCCTGATGAAGCTCTCTACGGCCTGTTCGATCTGTCGACTGGCTCCGTCGGGACTGCGTTCGAATGCGACAACAGCGACCCCGCGGCGGAAGTCTTGATGGTCAATGGACCACGTAGTCCTCCTGGCTTCACCCGTGAAGGCGGTGGCGATGGCGATGGCGATCCGTCGCGTGTTCACGAGGAGTACCGCCCCGAACCCCTCTCTTCGCAGCGGAGGGAAGATCTTCGCCGCCGTAATATGGATGCACTTCACACTCCTATCGTTGGAGAAACCTCTGAGGCCCAGGCCTTGGAGGAGGCGCGCCTGGCCAACTTGGCCGAGTGCACTCGACGAGCGTGCTCGGCAGCGGATCCCCGAGTCCAGTCGATGTCAACTTTTTCCGCCTCTGACTCAGGTATACCGAACTCCGATCCAGAATCTCACAGCTACAACTCGAATAGCAGAGTCAATTCAACCTTCCCAGTCAGAAGCTGGTCGAGGTTTGATGTAGATCCGGGCTTTACTTCGGGCAGCGGGGGAGCAGAATACAACAGTATGTCAGTCGCGGAATAGGATTCATAGCAAGTCTGTGGTGGCGGATACTGTCCAATCTGCCCATAGCCCGAGATCGCCTCCGCGGCGTGAGGGACGTGGGTACCAGCAAGATCAGTACAGGAACCGTGAGCAGTATGATCGTCGACTCGACCACGACGACCTTCGTCGAGTGCCCACGCCACCTCTGAGGAGTGGGTCATACGTGCCTCGGCGGCAAGATGACAGGCGCCCCCACAGCGACGAACGAAGAATTCTAGTCGACCCCAGAGAACCAGGCTTTGCTGCAAGGTCTATACTCGTTCAAGGTCTGGTTGATAGAAACAGAGCTCACAGAGAAGGCCACGATAGAGATCATCCGACTGGAAGCAGGGGTGTGTCGGATTTCGGGTTCCGGCAGACCCCTAAGGTTTGAACACTGGGGTGCGCGCGGAGATTTCGCCTCCTACCTACCTGCACCCCTCCGCCTTGCTAGGATCTGAACTAAGGAAAGAACAACGCAAGAGACATATGGTTTATACTGGTTCGGGCCACCGTTGTGGTGTAATACCCTACTCTAGTGTGTGGTGTGGTGGATTGCCTCTTGGGCTGATGATGATGAACAATAGAAGGAAGAACAGCCTCGCGAGGGTCTGTTCTTGGCTGGGGCGATGAACTGCTGGGAGGAGCTCGGTCACCTTTCTCTCTCTCTCTCTCTCTCTTTCTGATCTTCTCTCTCTCTCTTTCCCTGCCTCTCCTTGCTCCGTCTCTCTGTGTCTCCGTGTTTTTCTTGCTCTGTGGGTGGCTGGTCCTATTTATAGAGGCCCTGGTCCTCTTCCCAAATATCAAGCGGGAAGGGAGCCAACAATGGCAGGCTAATTTGAAGGGGGACAACTAGTATCAACTATCCTGACAAATGTAGTCTTCGCCTGCGCAAAGCTCTGGTGATGACGCCGCCTTGGGCTCCACGGTGACCTCCGTCTCGTAGTCCTCCTGGTCTTGGTCTCGTTGCACCGAAATGGCAACCTTTGCCTGATGCCTCGGTACTCCGCGGCTGCGCTTGCCCCCTTTGCACCAAAGAGGAGGGGAGGACACTGCGCGGGCTGGCACCCGCCTGGCGCCCCCGGTCGTCATGGCTTGCGTCACGGCCACCTCATGAGGTACCCCACCTTGATCTCTCTGCCTCCTCATGAGCCAGCCTGACGAGGCCGCGCCCGAGGAAGCTCCGCGTCGTCCATCCCACGAGGCTTGGCCCCTCGCGAGGGTCTTGGGTTTGTGTTGGTGAAGATGGGCCGCGCTGGGCCCCCCTTTTAGCCATGCCGCAGGCCGCAGGCAGGCAAGTCTGGGGACCCCCGTTCCTAGAACGCTGACAATAGCCCCCGGGCCCAAGGCGCGCCCGTACTTGGCCGTGCAGGGAGGCGGAAGGGCAAGAGCGAAGCGCCGCGGGCCCTAACAGCCTGAGGCCTTGGGCGCCACGTGGCGGTTGATTGGACGTGGGCGTCTCCACTTCCCCATGGCGCCTCGGCAACTGCACGGATTGGACAAGTCCCTGCATGCAAAGCGGGTCATAATTACCTGCGATCGTGGGGGCCGTTGGTTGGCCATCGCCAGTTATAAGTACGGACCGGCGCGCGCCCTTCTAGTTCATCCCTCCTTGCTCCTCCCTTTCTTCGTGGCCCCGTCAAGGAGGTTCTCAGCCGTAGAGAAGGGGAAGGCTCACCAGGTTGAGCCCGCCTCTACCCCACCCAAGCGCGGCCGAGGGCGCCCTTGTAAACATCCTATGGCCACCATGGTGGCTCCCCGCGGCCGTGGAGGCGATCTTTAGCACAGCGACGGGCGGATTGCTGTGGCCGGGGGGCGCGCTCCGGCTGCGCGTCCCCCTAGGCCGTGCTTTTGCGCTACTGAAGTGCTGCCGGAGTTCATCATGTGGTCGGAGGGGCCGACCAGCACTCGGCTTCCGCTTCCTCGCTTCCTCCTTGGCGAGCTCCCGGCCGGCACCCCGGGCGGCCTCTGGCTTCAGGCCGACGGCTGCTGTAGCCGGGCCTCATGGGTCTCACTGGAGGTCTTCGCGGCCGGGAGCCTGTTCCTGGCCCGCGGTTGGCAGACGTTTGCCCGCGCGCGTGGCCTGAGCCGTCGGTGCACCCTACACTTCAAGTTCGATGGCGATGCCACCCTCTATGTGAGGGTGTTTGGGGAAGATGGTCACTGCGCAGGGTGTTGCCCCGAGGGTGACGACCGCGGCTGGGAACCCAGCTCCAGCGATGATGGAGAGGGCAGCGCTCAGGGTTCCTCAAGCTTCTCCGGTTCTTCTTCAGGCGGCGACTCCTCTAGTGGTGGCCGCGGTCAGCCCCCGCGCCGCCGTATCTGCTTGGGAGGTGGCAACGTGTCCGCCTGCCGTCGTGCCCTAGTGAAGCGCGAGAGGGAGTCCGCCTGAGCTCCGGAGGCAGCTCGGGCCTTCCCTGCGGGCCGGTGTGAGGCGAGCTGCACCAGATTTGTTCTTTCTTTTTCCTTTTTCCTGCGTAACAAAGACAATAGTGTGGAGCCCCGCGGGGGCGTGTTTGGGTTATTGCTGTTAATCATCGTTTTGCTTTCGTTACCGTACCTTCTGGCTACGTGCCCGAGCGTGGATAGTTTCCGGCCCTGGCCGTGGGGGGCGACCGACCCAGGCCCTTTGTTTGTGTCGTGGTGCCCGTGGGGCATGGACTGGAGGGGTGCTCCTGTAAGGGGCCCAGGTCGCGAACTCTTTGAATGACTAGGATAGGAACACTCACGAGGGCGCTCAGCTGCCCCCCTCGTGAGGCCTTGCACAAGAGAAATTGAGGCAGGAGAGTGAAAAGTCGGAGAACCACAAGCCAAAGGCGGCAACAACTTCAATAAAACTTCGAACGGGAAGGAACAAGCCAACTGCGGAAAGCAAATGAAAAGCCGCGTCCGACACCTAATCTAGTCTTCGACGTCTTCTCACCAGCGCGGAGCTAAGTGCCGCCATTGGGCGTGGGAGGGAGACCCAGGGCCTGAGGCCGGCGCTCCTGAGACTCCGGGGCGTGTACAGCCCCAACTCATTATTACGTGAGAGTGTCACGGGCAGCGAGCTTCATAGGCGTTGGCCTTCTTCACAGGCTCCGGGCCTTTTCCCAAACGCGATGGCTTCACAGGCATTCGCCTTCTTCACAGGCTCCGGGCCTTTTCCCAAACGCGATAGTTTCACAGGTATTCGCCTTCTTCACAGGCTCTGGGCCTTTTCCAAAACGCGATAGCTTCACAGGCATTCGCCTTCTTCACAGGCGCTGGGCCTTTTCGAAAACGCGATAGCTTCACAGGCATTCACCTTCTTCACAGGCTCTGGGCCTTTTCCAAAACGCGATAGCTTCACAGGCATTCGCCTTCTTCACAGGCTCTGGGCCTTTTCCAAAACGCGATAGCTTCACAGGCATTCACCTTCTTCACAGGCTCTGGGCCTTTTCCAAAACGCGATAGCTTCACAGGCGTTCGCCTTCTTCACAGGCTCCGGGCCTTTTTTAGGGGTAGAACCTCTGGAGGTGCTGGATGTTCCATGCATTCTGGACTGGCACCCCCTCCTGAGTCTCCAAGCGCGTGGAGCCGGGCCTGGAAACATGAACAACTTTGAACGGGCCCTCCCCACATGGGAGAGAGCTTGTGCAGCCCCTCCTTGGAGAGGACCCTCCTGAGCACGAGGACTCCTACCTCGAGAGTTCTGGGGCGGATGTTGCGGCAGTGATATCACCGCAGTGCTTGTTGGTATCTCGCTGCTCGTAGCGCGGCTTCTCGGCGACGTTCCTCCCCCAGCACGAGGTCCATCCCCCGCATGGCGTCCTGATGCGCCTCGTCAAACACCAGGACCCGCGCGGAGCGACGTCTGACCTCGTGAGGGAGGACCGCTTCGGCTCCGTAGACCAGGAAGAACGGGGTCTCTCTAGTCGGCTTGGTCACGGTTGTGCGGATGGACCACAACACGGACTGAAGCTCGTCGTACCAACCTCTGCCGCAGGCCTCCAACTTCTTCTTGAACGTCCTGGTCTTGAGGCCCCTCAGGACCTCCGCATTGGCCCGCTCGGCCTGGCCGTTGCTTCGGGGGTGCGCCACCTAAGCGTAGCATATCCGCGTTCCAAGGTTAGCACAGTATGTTTTGAAGAGGTTACTGGTGAACTGCGAACCGTTGTCCGTGATGATGCGATTCGGCACCCCGAACCGGCTCATGATGCCCTTGATGAACTTGACCGTGGAACCCGCGGGAATGGTGCGGACAGCCTCTACTTCAGCCCACTTAGTGAACTTGTCCATGGCGATGTAGAGGTAGCGATAGCCCCCAGGCGCCCGAGGAAACGGGCCCAAGATATCCAGCCCCCAGACTGCGAATGGCCATGAAAGGGGTATAGTCTGCAAGCCTCCTGCTGGCTGATGGATCTGCTTGGCGTGGAACTGGCAGGCCTCACAAGCTTTTACTAGTTCGACGGCGTCATTGAGCGCGGTGGGCCAATAAAACCCACTGCGGAACGCCTTGCCGACGAGGGTCCGCGATGATGAATGATGTCCACAATCTCCGCCGTGTATATCTTCCAGCAGTTCCTTCCCTTGCTCCCTGGAGATGCAGCGCAGGGATACATCGTTTGGCCACTTCCGGTAGAGCTCTCCATCCTTGATGCAGTATGCCGTGGCCTGGCGTGCCACTCGCTCCGCTTCCTCCTCCTTCTCCGGCAGGGTCCCTTGCATTAGGTAACTTCGGAGCAACGCGATCCAACATCCCTCCTGAGGTTCTATCGTCAGGAGCAGACGTGCTCCTGAGGGCGGGCCACAGGCCGGGGCCCCTGAGGAAGGTGGCTGAGGGAGGTCCTCCCGAGGCTGAGCCGTGTTCGATAATGACAGCAGGGCTGATGGCTTGAAGAGCCGCTCCTCGAAAACACCAGGCTCCTGAGGTAACCGCCTGGACGCCCGTTTAGCGATGTCGTCGGCCTCCTGATTGGTGCCATGGGGCACATGCTGCAACTCCAACCCCCAGAACTGCTTCTCCATCTTGCGGACCTCCGCTAGGTAGGCTTCCATGTGCTCATCCTTCAGCTCGTACACTTTGTTGGAGAAATTGACAAGGAGCTGCAAATCGCCCTTGATGGTGAGGCGTTTCACCCCCAGGGCAGCCGCGGCCTTGAAGCCCGCTATTAAACCTTCATACTCTGCTATGTTGTTGGAGACCTTTTCACCTTGCTGGAAACAGAGCTGCACGGCGTAATAGAGCTTGTCCTGAGCGGGCGATGTAAGCACCGCCCCAGCCCCAGCGCCATGCCTGGAGAATGCCCCATTGAAGTACATGACCCAGCCTTCTGGCGCCTCACTTCCCGGGGACAGGGACCGATCCTCGTCGGCCTTGAGGCCTGGCGCCTCTGTCCATTCTACCACAAAATCCGCCAATGCTGCTCCCTTGATGACTCTGGTCGTGCTGAATTCGAGCTGAAACGCTTGCAGTTCTATGTTCCACTCAGCGACCCTTCCAGCTGAATTAGGGCTCCTGAGTACTCTCTCCAGGGGGTACGACGAGACGACCTTGATGGGGTGACCCTGGAAATAGTGCCACAGCTTGCGCGAGGCCATCAGTAGCGCGAGGAGGAGTTTCTGAGGCATGGGGTACCGTGCCCTGGCATCTCGCAGCACCGTGCTGACGAAGTACACCAGGTGCTCAACGAGGTGGAGGGCGTCAGTGCTGGTGGCTCCCTTCAGAGACCGTGGCGCCTCTTGAGGCAATGAGGCCTCCTGAGGCTGGCCATCTGGAAGAGGGGCCTCTTCCGCCTCTAGTGCGCCCCTCTGCGGCGGCTGATCCTCCTCAGCCGTGGTGGCGGTTTCTGTAGGCCTTCCTTGTCCCTGTTCTGCCTTGTCCCGGGCTGCTGCCGCGGTTTTGATTCGGCGCTCCTCTCTGCCTACCACTAAGGCTGCGCTGGCGGAGTAAGGAGTGGCGGCGAGGTAAAGCACCAGGGGCTCTTGAGGGCGATGAGCCACCATGACCGGTGGGCTGGTCAGGTATCTCTTGAGATCCTGGAACGCATTGTCGGCCTCTTCCGTCCACTCAAAGGGCCCCTTTTTCTTCATTAGCTGGAAGAAGGGCAGTGCTCGTTCCCCCAACTTGGAGATGAAGCGCCCTAGTGCGGTCACGCACCCCGTGAGCTTCTGCATTTCTCTGAGGGTCTTTGGCGGGCTCATGTCTTCCACCGCCTTGACCTTCTCCGGGTTAGCCTCGATGCCTCGGTGGGACACGAGGAAACCCAAGAGCTTGCCCGAGGGGACTCCGAACACACACTTCTCTGGGTTGAGCCGTAGGTTCACTGCATTGAGGCTCGCGAAGGTTTCCTCCAAGTCTTGTATCAAGGTCTTGGCCTCCCGAGACTTTACCATAATGTCATCGACGTAAGCTTCAACATTCTTCCCGAGCTACGGGACCAAGGTGATGTGCATCAGCCGCTGGAAGGTCGCCCCTGCGTTACGCAGCCCGAATGGCATGCATGTGTAGCAGTACACCCCACACGGGGTCAGGAAGGCTGTCTTCTCGACGTCTTCTACCGCCATCTTGATCTGGTGATACCCAGAGAAGGCATCCAAGAAGCACAACAGGTCGCATTCCACAATGGAATCGACGATCTGGTCGATGCGGGGGAGCGGGAACGGATCTTGCGGGCATGCTTTGTTGAGGTTGGTGAAGTCGACACACATGCGCTCCTTCCCTCCCTTCTTTGGCACAACGACAGGGTTGGCCAACCAGTCTGGGTATCGGACCTCGTGAATGACCCCAGTGGCTTCTAATTTGCGGGTCTCTTGGACGATGAAGGCCTGCTTTTCTATGGACTGCCGCCTGGCCTTCTGCTTCACAGGGCGCACGTTGGGGCACACGTTGAGGTGATGCTCGATTACACTCCTAGGGATCCCTACCAACTGGTCAGGCTCCCAAGCGAATACCTTCTTGTTTGCACGCAGGAACCCGACCAGGGCCTTCTCCTGCTCAGGTTTGAGGTGGGCGCCTATGGTGAAAGTGGCGTTGGTGGATCCGTCCTCATCGACGGGTATCTGCTTGGTTTCTGCCTTGTCTTGGGTGAACAACTGTTTCTTCTTGGCGGGTGCAGCCCCCTTGGGCCCGGGGGTCTCCAAGTTGGCGGGCTGTGCCGAAGCCGCCGTCTTGAAGGAGAGCTTGAGCACCCGCAGCGCGTCCCTGGTGTCCCCGTGCATAGTGAGGACACCGCTACTCCCGGGCATCTTCATGAGGTTGTACGCCGGGTGCGTCGCGGCCATGAACTGGGCTAGCACTGGGTAGCTGAGGATGGCGTTGTAGGGGAGGCCGATGGGGGCGATGTCGAAGTCGACCAGCTCCGTGCGGAAGTTGTCATAGGTGCAGAAGGTTACTGGGAGCCGGATATGTCCCAAGGAGCTGGACGACTTGCCCCCTACGCCTGAGAAGGGTCGGCTGGGTTGCAGCCGTTCCAGGGGTATGCAGAGGAGGTTGAAGGCCTCGACCGAGAGCATGCTGAGGCCCGCGCCGCCATCAATGAGGGTTCTAGTGACGGCCACCTGGCAGATGGTGGGGGTGCACAACATGGGGAGCGCACCCGAGCAGGCTGAGTTGGAGGGGTGGTCCTCCGAGCTGAAGGTCAGGCCGGTCTCGGGCACCGCCCGGTCCAGGGGAGCCCCCTGCCGCGTGGAAGCGGCGCCGACCCGGCGGATGAACGGCTTGACATGGTGACTTGTAGGCGGCGCCTGCGAGCCACCCAAGAGGGCCGCGACAACCGAGGGTGTTGGTGCAGCGCGATGGGCGGGGGAGAGGTTGCGGGGCTCCATGGGCGCGCGGAGCGTGCGGGACGAAGAACCAGCTGGGGTGAGCGAGGGAGTTGCGGTGCGGCTGTCTTGCCGCACGGACGGATGCTGGGACGATGCTCGCTGCTTGTCCCCCGCCGGGCCGGTGGCGGCGTTGATGGCAGGCGACGGGGAACGGCGAGGACGCCCGCCGACAGGGGCCGTCTGGGCGACGCGGGAAGCGAACGTGGCCCGGCGCTCAGCGCGGGCCCGACGAGCGTCAGACATGGGCGTGATGGTCGGAGGAGAACGGGGTGGTGGAAGACGAATCCCGGCGCACCCCTACCTGGCGCGCCAAATGTCGGATTTCGGGTTCCGGCAGACCCCTGAGGTTCGAACACTGGGGTGCGCACGGAGATTTCGCCTCCTACCTACCTGCACCCCTCCGCCTTGCTAGGATCTGAACTAAGGAAAGAACAACGCGAGAGACACAGGGTTTATACTGGTTCGGGCCACTGTTGTGGTGTAATACCCTACTCTAGTGTGTGGTGTGGTGGATTGCCTCTTGGGCTGATGATGATGAACAATACAAGGAAGAATAGCCTCACGAGGGTCTGTTCTTGGCTGGGGTGATGAACTGCTGGGAGGAGCTCAGTCACCTTTCCCTCTCTCTCTCTTTCTGATCTTCTCTCTCTCTCTTTCCCTGCCTCTCCTTGCTCCGTCTCTCTGTGTCTCCATGTTTTTCTTGCTCTGTGGGTGGCTGGTCCTATTTATAGAGGCCCTGGACCTCTTCCCAAATATCGAGTGGGAAGGGAGCCAACAATGGCGGGCTAATTTGAAGGGGGACATCTAGTATCAACTATCCTAACAAAAGTAGTTTTCGCTTGCGCAAAGCTCTGGTGATGACGCCGCCTTGGGCTCCATGGTGACCTCCGTCTCGTAGTCCTCCTGGTCTTGGTCTCGTTGCACCGAAATGGCAACCTTTGCCTGATGCCTCGGTACTCCGCGGCTGCGCTTGCCCCCTTTGCACCAAAGAGGAGGGGAGGACGCTGCGCGGGCTGGCACCCGCCTGGCGCCCCCGGTCGTCATGGCTTGCGTCACGGGCACCTCATGAGGTACCCCGCCTTGATATCTCCGCCTCCTCGTGAGCCAGCCTGACGAGGCCGCGCCTGAGGAAGCTCTGCATCGTCCGCCCCGCGAGGCTTGGCCCCTCGCGAGGGTCTTGGGTTTGTGTTGGTGAAGATGGGCCGCGCTGGGCCCCCCTTTTAGCCACGCCGCAGGCCGCAGGCAGGCAAGTCTGGGGACCCCCGTTCCCAGAATGCTGACATACACGTTTCAGGACCCGAGTGTTTCAGCAGAGCCATCAGAGCGGCAGTGATTCCTCCCAACTTCAGGTTGGTGACTGGAGTCAGCAAGTTCACCGGCGAGTCCAAGCCAGACACTTGGCTTGAGGATTACCAAGTGGCTATGCAGATTGGTGGCGGCAATGATGATGTGGCCATGAAGCACCTCCCCTTGATGTTGGAGGGCTCTGCCAGAGCGTGGCTGAATCAGTTGGCTCCTGGCAGCATATATAGTTGGGAGGAACTTGCTCGAGTGTTTGTTAGGACCTTTGAAGGGACTTGCAAAATGCAGGCAGGGTTGACATAATTGCAGTGTTGTGTCCAGAAACCGAATGAAACTTTGAGGGATTATATCCAGAGATGGATCACGTTGCACCATACAGTGGAGAATGTGTCAGATGACCAAGCAATTTGTGCCTTCAAGGAAGGCGTTAAGTATCGGGAGTTGAATCTGAAATTCGGTCGGACAGGAGATATGACTCTGACTCGGATGATGGAGATTGCCACCAAATATGCTAACGGTGAAGAGGAAGACCGACTCCTAAGTGGCAAACACAAAACAGTCGCCCAAGAAACCGGAGGAGGGAATTCCAGTCGGAAACAGAAGTGAAAGGCCGAACCAGCTGCTCCTAGTGAAGCTTTAGCTGTTGCCCAAGGAAAGTTCAAAGGAAAGCCCAAAGGGCCCTGGACTCCCAAAAAAGTTAAGGATAAAGACGGGAATGATGTGTTGGATTTACCATGCCATATTCATACCAAAAAAGATGAAGAGGGGAACATCATTTACCCTAAACACACCACTCGACAGTGTCGTTTCCTGATCCAGCAGTTCCGAGAGAAACAACCCAAGGAAAAGGAAAATGAGTCGGACGGAGGTGAGGATAGGGAAGAAGATGATGATGGTTTTCCCAATGTCAATTCCACACTAATGATTTTTGCTGATGTTGAAAGCAAAAGTCGGTTGAAGGTTATTAACAAGGAAGTAAACATGGTTGCTCCTACAACACCTAATTATCTGAAGTGGTCCCAGACTGCCATCACATTCGACCAGTCGGACCACCCAGCGCATATAGCCACCCCTGGGAGGCAAGCACTGGTGGTCGACCCAGTAGTCGAAGGCACTCGACTGACTAAAGTGCTAATGGATGGTGGTAGTGGCCTAAATATCCTTTATGCTGAAACCTTGAAGGGAATGGGCATTCCGATGTCCAAGCTTAGTGAAAGCAACATGAGTTTCCACAGTGTTATACCCGACAAGAAGGCTCAGTCACTCGGCCAGATCGCACTTGATGTGGTTTTCGGTCATTCCAATAATTACCGCAAGGAAAAGTTGATGTTTGAGGTAGTGGATTTCAAGAGTGCTTACCATGCTATTCTGGGGAGACCCGCTTATGCACGTTTTATGGCTCAGCCATGTTACGTGTATCTCAAATTGAAGATGCCTGGCCCCAAAGGAGTAATCACTGTCACTGGCAATCGGCAGAAGGCAGAAGAGTGCTTTCAGAAGGGCTCAAAAATTGCCGATGCACAAATGGCATTAGTGGAACTGCAAGAGTACCAGAAAAATGCAGATCCGAGTGATTTGCTGTGAGCCAAGAAGCCTGCCACAGAGTCCGCATTTCAGTTGTCAGGGGAAACGAAGCCAATTCATATCCACCCAACCGATACCAATGCTGCTCCGACCCATATCTCATCAACACTCGACAACAAATAGGAAGAAGTGCTCATCCAGTTCCTCCGTGAGAACTGGGACATCTTTGCATGAAAACCTTCTAACATGCCAGGTGTACCCAGGGGACTGGCTGAGCCTCGTTTGCGGGTCGACCCGAAAGTAAAACCAGTCAAGGAACATCTCCGACGGTCCACCATCCAGAAGAGAAAAGCAATTGGCGAGGAAGTGGCTCGGCTCCTGGCAGCTGAGTTCATCCGAGAGATTTACCACTCCGAGTGGCTTGCCAATGTTGTTATGGTCCCCCAGAAGGATGATTCACTTCGCATGTGCATTGACTTCAAGCTTATCAATCGGGCCCGCCTGAAAGATCATTTTCCTCTTCCCTGCATCGACCAAATTGTCGACTCAACTGCGGGGTGTGAGCATTTGTCCTTCTTGGACGCCTATTCCGGGTACCATCAGATCCGACTGTATGGACCCGATGAGATAAAAACGGCTTTCATCACTCCATTCGGATGTTTCTGTTATATCACTATGCCATTCGGCCTGAAGAACGCCGGAGCCACATTCATGAGGATGATCCAGAAGTGTCTGCTCACTCAAATCAGTCGTAATGTGGAAGCATACATGGATGACATTGTAGTCAAGTCACGTAAAGGTTCCGACCTGCTGGCTGACCTTGCCGAAACCTTTGCCAACCTCAGAAGGTATGATATCAAGCTTAATCCATCGAAGTGCACATTCGGAGTTCCTGGTGGAAAGTTACTCGGTTTCCTCATTTCCGAACGAGGGATCGACGCTAACCCAGAGAAAGTTGGGGCCATTCTTCGGATGAAACGCCCTGTGCATGTGCACGATGTCCAAAAGCTTACTGGTTGTTTGGCCGCCTTGAGTCGATTCATTTCTCGTCTCGGTGAAAAGGCACTACCTCTTTACCGACTGATGAAGAAGTCTGATAAGTTCGAGTGGACTCCCGAAGCTGATGCAGCGTTTGTAGAGCTCAAAGCCCTGCTTTCCACCCAGCCGGTGCTTGCTGCACCAATCAGCAAAGAGCCCTTACTGCTTTACATTGCAGCCACTGGACAAGTTGTCAGTACGGTACTCACGGTCGAGCGGGAAGAAGAAGGAAAAACTTATAAAGTTCAGTGCCCAGTATATTACGTTTCTGAAGTTCTGACTCCGTCAAAGCAAAGATATCCCCATTATCAGAAGCTTGTTTATGGAATTTACATGACCCCAAAGATGGTTGCACACTATTTCTCTGATCATTCCGTTACAGTCGTCAGCGACGCTCCATTATTGGAGATTTTGAACAACAGAGATGCAACTGGTCGAGTGACAAAGTGGGCGATTGAACTCCTTCCCCTGGATATCAAGTTTGAAGCAAAGAAGGCTATTAAGTCCCAAGCAATAGCTGATTTCCTCGCCGAGTGGATCGAATAGCAACTTTCAGCCCAAATTCACTCGGAGCATTGGACCATATTCTTCGATGGGTCCAAGATGCTGAATGGTTCTGGTGCTGGAGTGTTGTTGGTCTCCCCCCGTGGTGACAAACTCAGTTATGTTCTCCAGATACACTTTGACTTATGGGTTGCGTCTGGCCATTTCACTCGGCATCCGTCCCCTCATGGTCTATGGCGACTTGGATTTAGTGGTCAACCAAGTGATGAAGGAGTGGGACGTCAGAAGCCCAGCCATGACTGGTTATTGCAATGCAGTAAGAAAGTTAGAAAAGAGGTTTGAGGGGTTAGAGCTCCATCACATCCCTCGACTGAAAAATCAAGCAACCGATGATCTGGCAAAGATAGGCTCCAAGAGAGAAGCCATTCCCAGTAATGTGTTCCTGGAGCATATTCATGCACCTTCAGTCCAAGAAGATCCCTTCACTGAAGAGCCCCCACAGCCGAAGAGTGCCACCGATCCGACTGAAATCGAGATTCCAGCCGTGGTCGACTTGATCATGGAAGTTTTGGTCATCACCCCCGATTGGACAGTACCATATATCGCATAGATTCTTAGAAGGGAACTCCCAGAAGATGAAGAAGAGGCTCAACAGATTGTCCGTCGATCTAAGGCCTTCATTGTGATAAGAGGACAATTGTTCAGGGAAAGTGTGGCTGGAGTTTGCCAGAAATGCATAACACCTGAAGAAGGTCGAGTGATCCTCAATGATATCCACTCAGGGACCTGTGGTCACCATGCGTCCTCTCAGACCATTGTGGCCAAAGCATACCGAGCGGGATTTTACTGGCCTCGAGAAAATGAGATGGCACAAGAAATAGTCGACAAATGTGAAGGTTGCGAATTTTATTCCGACATGTCTCACAAGCCTGCATCAGCCCTGAAGACCATTCCACTTGTCTGGCCTTTTGCTATTTGGGGATTGTATCTGGTTGGACCTTTGAGGACTGGCAGGAGTGGATTCACTCATGTGCTTGTAGCAGTCAACAAGTTCACCAAGTGGATTGAAACAAGCCTATCAAGAACCTTGATGCCAGTACTGCTGTCAGCTTCATCAGAGAGATAACATTCAGATATGGTGTTCCCCACAGCATCATCACTAACAATGGATCAAACTTTGATTCTGATGAGTTCAGGGCTTTTTGTGCTTCACAAGGTACTCGAGTCGACTATGCCTCGGTCGCCCACCCCCAGTCGAATGGGCAGGCTGAAAGAGCAAATGGATTGATTCTCAAAGGACTGAAACCCCGACTGATGCCTGACCTCAAACACGCAGCAGGAGCCTGGGTCGACGAACTTCCATCAGTATTATGGGGATTGAGGACAACTCCCAATCGGTCGACTGGTACAACCCCGTTTTTCTTAGTTTATGGAGACGAAGCTGTACTTCCGAGTGACTTGCTCCACAATGCACCTCGAGTCGAGCTTTTCACAGAGGAAGAAGCAGAACAAGCACGACAGGATGCAGTTGACCTCCTTGAAGAAGAAAGAGAGATGGCCTTGATCCGATCAACCATCTATCAGCAAAACTTGCATCGATTCCATGCCAGAAATGTGAGGGGTCGAGCATTTCAAGAGGGAGATCTAGTTCTCCGAGTGGATCAGCAGAAACCACACAAGCTTGCTCCCTCTTGGGCAGGCCCCTTCGTGGTCACCAGAGTGCTCCACAATGGAGTGTACCACCTTTACGACGTCGAGCACAAGAAAGACTAGCCGCGCACCTGGAATGCAGAGCTGCTCCGCCCCTTTTATACTTAAACACTCAGTCTGCTGAGATGTAACAAAAAAACACCTTTGTATTTTGTTTATCAAAGACAAGAGTTTTACAGTCTTCCAAAAAGATTGTCGATTCTTTACGCATGTTTCTGAAATCCCCCAGTGGGTGGCTTAGTTGCGAACCCGTTTCGCCTAAGTTGAAAAAATCCTACCGAGTGATGAGCAAACCTCTCACTCGGGGGCTTAGCTGCGAACCCATCTCGCCTAAGTTGAAAAAATCCTACCAAGTGATGAGCAAGCCTCTCACTCGGAGGCTCAGCTGCAGTCCAGTACTCGCCTAAGTTTCAAAAATCCTATCGAGTGATGAGCAAGCCTCTCACTCGGAGGCTTACCTGCAGTCCAGTACTCGCCTAAGTTTCAAAAATCCTACCGAGTGATGAGCAAGCCTCTCACTCGGGGGCTTAGCTGCAGTCCAGTACTCGCCTAAGTTTCAAAAATTCTACCAAGTG